>NC_086446.1:787927508-788227508 GCF_028390025.1 Pseudophryne corroboree
AACTGCTAAACTAGTCTAAAATGCACCACAGGTATACAATGCAGATGGATAGTATACTTAATGGATGACGAGTGACGACACAGAGGTAGGTACAGCAGTGCACTCTGCACTGTACTACTCCTATATAATATTAATTATACTGGTGGTCCGCAGTCCCCACAATAAAGCAGCACACTGTGAGCACAGATATGGAGTGTTTTTCAGGCAGACAACGTATACTGGTGGTCACTGTCAGCAAAACTCTGCACTGTACTCCTGCTATAGCTGCTCCCCAGTCCCCACAATTAAGCAGTGTGAGCACTCAGCACAGATATATCATGCAGCACACTGAGCACAGATATGGTATGGAGCGTTTTTTTCAGGCAGAGAACGGATAAAAAAACTGGTGGTCACTTATCAGCAAAACTCTGCACTGTACTCCTAACAGCTGCTCCCCAATCCTCCCCACAATTAAGCAATAAAAAACAAACAAGAATCAACTGTCTTCTACAATAAACGGAGAGGACGCCAGCCACGTCCTCTCCCTATCATCTCCAATGCACGAGTGAAAATGGCGGCGACGCGCGGCTGCTTATATAGAATCTGAATCTTGTGAGAATCCGTCATCTTGATGATGACGTTCAGGCGCGCTCGGGTTAGCCGAGCAAGGCGGGAAGGTTCGAACCTGCCTCGGACCCGTGTAAAATGGGTGAAGTTCGGGGGGGTTCGGTTTCTTGGAAACCGAACCCGCTCATCACTAATTTTGACTGGTGGTTTCTTGTTTGGTTTTTGATGCCCATTTCAAAATCGAACTTAAAATCAACTATAAAATTGAATATAAAGTTGAATGAAATAGAACAAACTCTTCCTTATCTATTCCTATTGGACAAAACATATCACATGCAAGAAGATACTATGGTTTCTATTAGCACTTTTGTTTGGATTTGCACAATCATATTGCGGCAGCTCTTTACATTACATTAAGGTGCAGCGTTAAATGCAAGATGGCTGAATCGTTGGAAGATTTAGACCCTATGCTAGCTCAATTTCAGTTCCCCATAGGGAATACCCACACTTTTTCGGAAGATGAAATAGAAGCCATATTGTATTTTATAGAGATGAAAGATGAAGCGGAAGCTATTGCTCCACATATACATACTTTTATAGAGACCTATTAAGGTTGAAGAAAAAATAAATTGAGTTTTACCTTCATGGATTATCATTAAGCAACTATTTTAAATCCCCAAAAATTCCCAGAGGTTTTAGGGTGCGGAATTGGCTTACTATTGGTCCATCAATTCTGCAAACGGTGGATTGGGATTTTAAACCGCTTTTCTTTCAATTTGATGGTTTTAGTGATAGCGCAATCGACTGAAGAACTGATTAAGATTGTGCAATGTGAGACAAATAATTTACCTATTTTGTCATCGGAGGAGAGTACTGATTGGATGGATCATTTGGAACAACAATTGAAAATATATATGAAAGAGCTACTGTACTGTGTTTTAAAAAATAGAAATGAATGAAAGTGGAGGCAGATTATGAAAAGCACAATGCGTACAGATGGCTGGCAACGGCTCTCATGAACCTAAACGCCCTTTTTTCAGCCGAAACACTCGCCCACCCTTGTGTCCCCTCTCTCCATTTGACAGAGTCTTTACAGGATAATGAGAGCTCTAACAGCAAAACTGATAAATGGATTAATTCAATGGGCCCTTTAGATATTCCTCCTGGCAACACTCAAACAGGACCTCCAGGAAATATAAGAGAAAATATACGAGAAGAAGCCAACAATGTAAGAGGCAAACGCAGAGCAGGTAGACCTCTCCTATCGAGAAAGACTTAGGGGTTTATTTACTAAGCCTTAGATGTAGATAAAGTGGACGGAGATAAGGTACCAGCCAATCAGCTCCTAACTGTCATGTTACAGTCTGTATTTGAAAAATGACAGTTAGGAGCTGATTGGCTGGCACCTCTCCATACACTTTATCTCCATCTGAGGCTTAGTAGATAGACCCCTATTAATCTTTACTCTTTCAAGTTATGAATTATGGGATGGGGAATATAGTCTTCTATCAAAAGGACTTTTTTTCTTTATACCTACCGTACAATTTTATGAATTAGAGTGGAATGTGGGAAAAAAAATTATCTAGCAAGAAGTTTAAGACTCAAAGAATGTTTTGACAACTAAAGTAGCTCTAAAGTTACAATACCTCCCCAACTTAGAAAATTCTGTCCACGATCAAAATTTGACCCGGTGTCAGACAATAAGAGCATCAAAACCTTCATACGGATGTTGGATAATGAGATAAACACTTTTAAGACAGAATAAGCAAAATATACATCCCAATTTAACACCAATTGAGAGAGAAGCATTGAGAACTTTGGCCCAGAACAGAGGTTTCTCAAACGTGGTCCTCTAGGCACCCCAACAGTCCAGGTGTTAGGTATATCCATGACATAGCACAGATGGCTAAATCAAATCGGCTGAGGTGCTAATTAAGTCACCTGTGGCCAAGCATAAATACACTTAAAACTAGAGATGAGCGGGTTCGGTTCCTCGGAATCCGAACCCGCCCGAACTTCAGCTTTTTTTACACGGATCCGAGCGACTCGGATCTTCCCGCCTTGCTCGGTTAACCCGAGCGCGCCCGAACGTCATCATGACGCTGTCGGATTCTCGCGAGGCTCGGATTCTATCGCGAGACTCGGATTCTATATAAGGAGCCGCGCGTCGCCGCCATTTTCACACGTGCATTGAGATTGATAGGGAGAGGACGTGGCTGGCGTCCTCTCCATTTAGATTATAAGAGAGAGAGATTTACTGGAGCTTAGGACTAGGAGGAGTACTGTAGAAGTGTAGAGAGTGCAGAGAGTTTACTAGTGAGTGACCACCAGAAAGTGCAGTTTATTTAATATATCCGTTCTCTGCCTGAAAAAAGCGATACACACAGTGACTCAGTCACATACCATATCTGTGTGCACTGCTCAGGCTCAGCCCAGTGTGCTGCATCATCTATATATATTATATATCTGTCTGACTGCTCAGCTCACACAGCTTATAATTGTGGGGGAGACTGGGGAGCACTGCAGTGCCAGTTATAGGTTATAGCAGGAGCCAGGAGTACATAATATTATATTAAAATTAAACAGTGCACACTTTTGCTGCATGAGTGCCACTGCCAGTGTGACTGACCAGTGACCTGACCACACTGACCACCAGTATAGTTAGTAGTATACTTATATTGTGATTGCCTGAAAAAGTTAAACACTCGTCGTGTGACTTCACTTGTGTGTTGTTGTTTTTTTATTCTATAAAAATAAAACTCATTCTGCTGACAGACAGTGTCCAGCAGGTCCGTCATTATATAATATATAATATATACCTGTCCGGCTGCAGTAGTGATATATATATATTTTTTATATAATTTATCATCCAGTCGCAGCAGACACAGTACGGTAGTTCACGGCTGTGGCTACCTCTGTGTCTGCACTCGGCAGGCAGTCCGTCCATAATTGTATACCACCTAACCGTGGTTTTTTTTTCTTCTTTATACATACATACTACTACGACATCTCTTTATCAACCAGTCTATATTAGCAGCAGACACAGTACAGTACGGTAGTTCACGGCTGTTGCTACCTCTGTGTCTGCACTCGGCAGGCAGTCCGTCCATAATTGTATACCACCTAACCGTGGTTTTTTTTTCTCTCTTCTTTATACATACATAGTTACATAGACATCTCTTTATCAACCAGTCTATATTAGCAGCAGACACAGTACAGTACGGTAGTTCACGGCTGTGGCTACCTCTGTGTCTGCACTCGGCAGGCAGTCCGTCCATAATTGTATACCACCTAACCGTGGTCTTTTTTTCTTTCTTCTTTATACATACATAGTTACATAGACATCTCTTTATCAACCAGTCTATATTAGCAGCAGACACAGTACAGTACGGTAGTTCACGGCTGTGGCTACCTCTGTGTCTGCACTCGGCAGGCAGTCCGTCCATAATTGTATACCACCTAACCGTGGTTTTTTTTTCTTTCTTCTTTATACATACATAGTTACATAGACATCTCTTTATCAACCAGTCTATATTAGCAGCAGACACAGTACAGTACGGTAGTTCACGGCTGTGGCTACCTCTGTGTCTGCACTCGGCAGGCAGTCCGTCCATAATTGTATACCACCTAACCGTGGTTTTTTTTTCTTTCTTCTTTATACATACATAGTTACATAGACATCTCTTTATCAACCAGTCTATATTAGCAGCAGACACAGTACAGTACGGTAGTTCACGGCTGTGGCTACCTCTGTGTCTGCACTCGGCAGGCAGTCCGTCCATAATTGTATACCACCTAACCGTGGTTTTTTTTTCTTTCTTCTTTATACATACATAGTTACATAGACATCTCTTTATCAACCAGTCTATATTAGCAGCAGACACAGTACAGTACGGTAGTTCACGGCTGTGGCTACCTCTGTGTCTGCACTCGGCAGGCAGTCCATAATTGTATACTAGTATCCATCTCCATTGTTTACCTGAGGTGCCTTTTAGTTGTGCCTATTAAAATATGGAGAACAAAAATGTTGAGGTTCCAAAATTAGGGAAAGATCAAGATCCACTTCCACCTCGTGCTGAAGCTGCTGCCACTAGTCATGGCCGAGACGATGAAATGCCAGCAACGTCGTCTGCCAAGGCCGATGCCCAATGTCATAGTACAGAGCATGTCAAATCCAAAACACCAAATATCAGAAAAAAAAGGACTCCAAAACCTAAAATAAAATTGTCGGAGGAGAAGCGTAAACTTGCCAATATGCCATTTACGACACGGAGTGGCAAGGAACGGCTGAGGCCCTGGCCTATGTTCATGGCTAGTGGTTCAGCTTCACATGAGGATGGAAGCACTCAGCCTCTCGCTAGAAAAATGAAAAGACTCAAGCTGGCAAAAGCAGCACAGCAAAGAACTGTGCATTCTTCGAAATCCCAAATCCACAAGGAGAGTCCAATTGTGTCGGTTGCGATGCCTGACCTTCCCAACACTGGACGTGAAGAGCATGCGCCTTCCACCATTTGCACGCCCCCTGCAAGTGCTGGAAGGAGCACCCGCAGTCCAGTTCCTGATAGTCAGATTGAAGATGTCAGTGTTGAAGTACACCAGGATGAGGAGGATATGGGTGTTGCTGGCGCTGGGGAGGAAATTGACCAGGAGGATTCTGATGGTGAGGTGGTTTGTTTAAGTCAGGCACCCGGGGAGACACCTGTTGTCCGTGGGAGGAATATGGCCGTTGACATGCCAGGTGAAAATACCAAAAAAATCAGCTCTTCGGTGTGGAGGTATTTCACCAGAAATGCGGACAACAGGTGTCAAGCCGTGTGTTCCCTTTGTCAAGCTGTAATAAGTAGGGGTAAGGACGTTAACCACCTCGGAACATCCTCCCTTATACGTCACCTGCAGCGCATTCATAATAAGTCAGTGACAAGTTCAAAAACTTTGGGTGACAGCGGAAGCAGTCCACTGACCAGTAAATCCCTTCCTCTTGTAACCAAGCTCACGCAAACCACCCCACCAACTCCCTCAGTGTCAATTTCCTCCTTCCCCAGGAATGCCAATAGTCCTGCAGGCCATGTCACTGGCAATTCTGACGATTCCTCTCCTGCCTGGGATTCCTCCGATGCATCCTTGCGTGTAACGCCTACTGCTGCTGGCGCTGCTGTTGTTGCTGCTGGGAGTCGATGGTCATCCCAGAGGGGAAGTCGTAAGCCCACTTGTACTACTTCCAGTAAGCAATTGACTGTCCAACAGTCCTTTGCGAGGAAGATGAAATATCACAGCAGTCATCCTGCTGCAAAGCGGATAACTGAGGCCTTGACAACTATGTTGGTGTTAGACGTGCGTCCGGTATCCGCCGTTAGTTCACAGGGAACTAGACAATTTATTGAGGCAGTGTGCCCCCGTTACCAAATACCATCTAGGTTCCACTTCTCTAGGCAGGCGATACCGAGAATGTACACGGACGTCAGAAAAAGACTCACCAGTGTCCTAAAAAATGCAGTTGTACCCAATGTCCACTTAACCACGGACATGTGGACAAGTGGAGCAGGGCAGGGTCAGGACTATATGACTGTGACAGCCCACTGGGTAGATGTATGGACTCCCGCCGCAAGAACAGCAGCGGCGGCACCAGTAGCAGCATCTCGCAAACGCCAACTCTTTCCTAGGCAGGCTACGCTTTGTATCACCGCTTTCCAGAATACGCACACAGCTGAAAACCTCTTACGGCAACTGAGGAAGATCATCGCGGAATGGCTTACCCCAATTGGACTCTCCTGTGGATTTGTGGCATCGGACAACGCCAGCAATATTGTGTGTGCATTAAATATGGGCAAATTCCAGCACGTCCCATGTTTTGCACATACCTTGAATTTGGTGGTGCAGAATTTTTTAAAAAACGACAGGGGCGTGCAAGAGATGCTGTCGGTGGCCAGAAGAATTGCGGGACACTTTCGGCGTACAGGCACCACGTACAGAAGACTGGAGCACCACCAAAAACTACTGAACCTGCCCTGCCATCATCTGAAGCAAGAAGTGGTAACGAGGTGGAATTCAACCCTCTATATGCTTCAGAGGTTGGAGGAGCAGCAAAAGGCCATTCAAGCCTATACAATTGAGCACGATATAGTAGGTGGAATGCACCTGTCTCAAGCGCAGTGGAGAATGATTTCAACGTTGTGCAAGGTTCTGATGCCCTTTGAACTTGCCACACGTGAAGTCAGTTCAGACACTGCCAGCCTGAGTCAGGTAATTCCCCTCATCAGGCTTTTGCAGAAGAAGCTGGAGACATTGAAGGAGGAGCTAACACGGAGCGATTCCGCTAGGCATGTGGGACTTGTGGATGGAGCCCTTAATTCGCTTAACATGGATTCACGGGTGGTCAATCTGTTGAAATCAGAGCACTACATTTTGGCCACCGTGCTCGATCCTAGATTTAAAGCCTACCTTGGATCTCTCTTTCCGGCAGACACAAGTCTGCTGGGGTTGAAAGACCTGCTGGTGACAAAATTGTCAAGTCAAGCGGAACGCGACCTGTCAACATCTCCTCCTTCACATTCTCCCGCAACTGGGGGTGCGAGGAAAAGGCTCAGAATTCCGAGCCCACCCGCTGGCGGTGATGCAGGGCAGTCTGGAGTGACTGCTGATGCTGACATCTGGTCCGGACTGAAGGACCTGACAACGATTACGGACATGTCGTCTACAGTCACTGCATATGATTCTCTCAACATTGATAGAATGGTGGAGGATTATATGAGTGACCGCATCCAAGTAGGCACGTCACACAGTCCGTACTTATACTGGCAGGAAAAAGAGGCAATTTGGAGGCCCTTGCACAAACTGGCTTTATTCTACCTAAGTTGCCCTCCCACAAGTGTGTACTCCGAAAGAGTGTTTAGTGCCGCCGCTCACCTTGTCAGCAATCGGCGTACGAGGTTACATCCAGAAAATGTGGAGAAGATGATGTTCATTAAAATGAATTATAATCAATTCCTCCGCGGAGACATTGACCAGCAGCAATTGCCTCCACAAAGTACACAGGGAGCTGAGATGGTGGATTCCAGTGGGGACGAATTGATAATCTGTGAGGAGGGGGATGTACACGGTGATATATCGGAGGGTGATGATGAGGTGGACATCTTGCCTCTGTAGAGCCAGTTTGTGCAAGGAGAGATTAATTGCTTCTTTTTTGGGGGGGGTCCAAACCAACCCGTCATATCAGTCACAGTCGTGTGGCAGACCCTGTCACTGAAATGATGGGTTGGTTAAAGTGTGCATGTCCTGTTTTGTTTATACAACATAAGGGTGGGTGGGAGGGCCCAAGGACAATTCCATCTTGCACCTCTTTTTTCTTTTCTTTTTCTTTGCATCATGTGCTGATTGGGGAGGGTTTTTTGGAAGGGACATCCTGCGTGACACTGCAGTGCCACTCCTAAATGGGCCCGGTGTTTGTGTCGGCCACTAGGGTCGCTAATCTTACTCACACAGTCAGCTACCTCATTGCGCCTCTTTTTTTCTTTGCGTCATGTGCTGTTTGGGGAGGGTTTTTTGGAAGGGACATCCTGCGTGACACTGCAGTGCCACTCCTAGATGGGCCCGGTGTTTGTGTCGGCCACTAGGGTCGCTAATCTTACTCACACAGCTACCTCATTGCGCCTCTTTTTTTCTTTGCGTCATGTGCTGTTTGGGGAGGGTTTTTTGGAAGGGACATCCTGCGTGACACTGCAGTGCCACTCCTAGATGGGCCCGGTGTTTGTGTCGGCCACTAGGGTCGCTAATCTTACTCACACAGCTACCTCATTGCGCCTCTTTTTTTCTTTGCGTCATGTGCTGTTTGGGGAGGGTTTTTTGGAAGGGCCATCCTGCGTGACACTGCAGTGCCACTCCTAGATGGGCCCAGTGTTTGTGTCGGCCACTAGGGTCGCTAATCTTACTCACACAGCTACCTCATTGCGCCTCTTTTTTTCTTTGCGTCATGTGCTGTTTGGGGAGGGTTTTTTGGAAGGGACATCCTGCGTGACACTGCAGTGCCACTTCTAGATGGGCCCGGTGTTTGTGTCGGCCACTAGGGTCGCTTATCTTACTCACACAGCGACCTCGGTGCAAATTTTAGGACTAAAAATAATATTGTGAGGTGTGAGGTATTCAGAATAGACTGAAAATGAGTGTAAATTATGGTTTTTGAGGTTAATAATACTTTGGGATCAAAATGACCCCCAAATTCTATGATTTAAGCTGTTTTTTAGTGTTTTTTGAAAAAAACACCCGAATCCAAAACACACCCGAATCCGACAAAAAAAATTCGGTGAGGTTTTGCCAAAACGCGTTCGAACCCAAAACACGGCCGCGGAACCGAACCCAAAACCAAAACACAAAACCCGAAAAATTTCAGGCGCTCATCTCTACTTAAAACCTGAACTGTTGTGCGCCAACTCCTTGATTCTTCTATTTATCGCAAATTGCCTGGAGATCCCACTATGGCGTGTAAAAAACAGCTAACAAAATTATTATTGTTAGTCTTGGATGCTGGTTTTATCACTGAAAACATTCATGACATCCTTCTCCAGCCAAACACCAATTATCCTGATATTTTATACGATTCCCAAAATACATAAAGGCTTAAATCCACCACCGCCTATAGTATCTGCCCAAGGCTCTTTATTTCAACCTACAGTTATGGCTACATTTCTTGATTCTATCCTAGAATCGTTGGTTCAATTGGAAGCTTCATTTTTATTGGACACAACGGCATCTTTAAATAAATTGCAACATGTATCTTGTGTCCTTAATGATGGCCGGATAGTGGGTATTGACGTGGTTAATTTGTATACTTCTATCCCCCACGATATGGGTCTTCAAGCCTTGAGATGGTTTCTAATGACAAAAAGTGATTTCACCTTGGATAAAACTGAGAGTATACTGTATATGCTTCAGTTGATTCTGGAGAATGTTTTTTTCATTTACGATAATCATTTCTTTTTACAGACCAAGGAGTGTGCAATGTGTAGTTCCATGGCTCTGGTCTATGCGAATATTGTGATGTTTTGGATAGAACAGAAATTATTGTTCTCGGATGACACACTCTCTGTACATATATTGTTGTTTTTTATTTTATAGATGAGTTGTTCCTTATCTGGCAGGGTAATATCGGCCAACTCAGTGATTTATCAGAATTACATAATAATTCAGAAAGCCCTATTAAATTTACCTATACTACTAGCCAAAAATCCATGAATGTTTTGGATGACAATGTTTCAGTTGAGAATCAATTGATTTGTACTAGTCTCTATACTAAATCCACGGACAGGAACACCCTGTTAAAAGCACAGAGCTGCCACTCTAAATCGTTAGTAAAAGGTCTTCCCTATTCACAAATGATCAGAGTACATCGTATTGGTATCCGGACCCTAGGCTGACATCACTTAGATCGACACCCATTAGGTCGATGCCTATTGGTCGACAGTGGCTAGGTCGACTCCATAAATAGGTCGACACGGCTGTTAGGTCGATATGAACAAGGTTGACATGGAAAAAGGTCGACACAAGTTTTTCACAATTTTTTTAACTTTTTCATACTTTACGATCCACATACAGATTCATTATTTGATAAATTCACACAACGCGGATACAATAAAACTGCACTTGAAGAATGTAAAGAAAGAGTGTTATCTATTGACCGGTTATTAATTTTGAGATGATCGGTATGTAATATTAAACAATATAAAAACGTTACCATGGGTAAATAAATGTAATGCTTCATCTGCAGCTACTAATAATAAGAACTGTGGCCCATCATATAAAGCAGGGGTAGGCAAGTAATTTTGAATGGAGTCCGGATGTTATCTAATTATTTTGATCGAGGTCCAAAAAACCACAAAATCTGCTCATCCTTATGTACAAAGCCCGCGTACGTGGGGACGGGCAGGCTGCAACCCGCAGACACACTAAAAAGTGCCTCCCGGCTCCGCCGCCTGGTGGCTTGGTTTCCTCTTGAGAGGGTGAGTCCCCTGGGTGCGGGGACTGGGTCCAGTCGGGGCTCCTCCACGCTGTGGTGCGGTGCGCGGGATCCACTCAGCGCCTCAGCCTCCATCAGTCCCGTGACGCCACGTCAGCCCGCTCACAAGAGACGTCGCGTCAGCCCGCTCACGTGGGACACCGCGTCAGCCCGCTCACGTGGGACGCCGCGTCAGCACGCTCTGCAGGGGAAGGAAGATGGACGCTCTTGCCTCTCTGCATCATTACAGTGTGAACTTCCTTCCCCTGCCAGTATCCTGCCACTAGTAAAGTATTTATAATTAGAGTAAACCGGTCCGCTGTTCTGTCCTTTGCGGTCCGGAGATGGACCGTGGTCCGCCAGTTGCCGGTTCCTGATATAAAGTGACCCTAAACTAAATCTAGGAGATCATGATTTGATGCCATGTTACTCACGGGGTTGCAATTTAAAAGATATATTGGTAAAGACTGATATTTCCTCGCACCACATTCCTTAGCATCACCAGAGTACTGTAGGTTGCTTTAGGTGTACTGTAGGTTGCCTTAGGTGTACTGTAGGTTGCTTTAGGTGTACCTGTACAACATGTCAATTCCTGCTAACAGGCAACACATTCTGCCTCCCTCTTACAGGCAAACCGTCTGAAATAAGACATCATTTTACCTGTAATTCCACATTTGTGGTATGTCAAATTATCTGTCCCTGTGGCATGAGTTATATAGGGAAGACACAAACAAAGTTTAAAGAACGTATGTGTAATCATCCATCCACCATAGGGGCATCTATTGCGAAGAGAACAAGTGACCAACCGGTCACCAGATACTTCTTGGAATTTAGACACCCTTTGGCCACTTTACGATACAGTGCCATGTGACATGCGAGGGGCGATCGATCTATACATTATATTGTTAAGATGGGAGGCGCTGTGGATCCACGGCTTGAATACTTTGTCCTCCAATGGGCTGAATGACAGCATTGCGTATGCTAGCTCCAGATAAAGTGTTTGGTATTATTGTGTACCTTAGAGAGTTACCAAATCAGACATTTCTTTATCATGTAATATGACTATTGTAGTAACTGCCTTAATAATAACAATAACAATGTATGTACTGTAATTGCTATTTATAATTGTTATAACAATTAATGATACGTATGCTGCAAACAATTGATGTGATTATGTGCAGAATGTTAACACTTGCTCTTGTGTTAATTGTTCATTACTTTGTTCGGTCACTATGGTGATGGTTTATGCTTTGACTCATCCGCTGAGCGGTCTGCATCTGATGACATCATACAACAGCCTGGCGGCGAGACGGGTGTGCCGTCCTGGCCAAGACGTCGACATCCACATGCTGTGTGCGCTACTATAAAGATATGTAAGTATGTATCAATTTTGTATCCTGATGACAGTATGAATTAAAAATATTGAAACATTGCGCATGCGCACAACGTCTATTCACAGGAGACAAAGGAACTTGCAGCTTGCCAGCATGCCCCCACTGTGATGAAAACGGAAGCTTGGCAGGCGGTCACTGTATTGCCGAAAAGCTATGCCCCTGAGGCCGCCCCCCCTTTTTCGGGTGGGCACGCAGAATGGTCAGCGCTTCTAAAATAAATATTGGGAGGTATGGATAAAGGGTAAATGTTCCTCAGTAAAAGATACTTTTGTTACTCTAATCACCTGGAGCTACAAATTGTTACCATTCAAAGAAAGAAAACAGTTTCTTCAAACAGGGAAAATATCTGTTGCCATAAACCTAAAAATTTATCTTCCAATCCGGCTGGTTGGAAGGAAAATCTGGTAATGGATGGTAGCAAATGACAGTTGACCATTTGCTCCCATCCATGTAATTTGCTCACATCCATTACCAGATTTTCATTCCAACCAGCCAGATTGGAAGATAAATCTCTAGGTGTATGGACATTAAATTGTAATATTTTCTTTCTGTATAACAAATTGTCGAAATGAAATATAATACTTGGTGGAGAGATTGAGAAACTCATGTTATAAGGAAAGTTTTTAGCCAATAAATAAATACTTTATTCTGAGAACCAGTTGTGACCATTTCTGTGTAAGGATATACCTCTTTGCCTCTCTGTATGATAACGGTGAAACCGGCAGCGGACAGATTTGTCTAGATTCGGTAAGAAAGGCACCCTATGGCACAAACTACTTACCTGTATGTTACACATGTGTTCCTGAGCTTGAAGCTGCGCCAGCCAATCAACGGCAGCTACCATGCTAACAAGCCGCTGGTTGGCTGAGAACGTCTGTCTCTCAGCCAATTAGCACTTTCCCATAGACTTCAATAGGCCCATTATAGTCTAGGGAAGCACTGATTGACTGAGAGACAGTCATTCTAAGCATACCAAGGGCCTATTACCATGTTAGTGGCTGCCGATTGGATCTGAGACTCTCTCTCTCTCTCTCTCTCTCTCTCTCTCTCTCTCTCTCTATATATATATATATTTATATATATAATTTGGTTTTTATTAAGTTATTCATTCACAGCATAGCACCTTGAGAAAAAATGCCAGGAGGGTATTGAAACATTGGGGATCTGCAGTATGCTTGCACCTTTTTGATTCCATGATTGCCTAATACAGCTTTACCTATTTTTGTAAAACCCAAGGAGTGCCGCCTGGTTCTTTTAAAACAGAGAGGGGATTTGCTACCCCTGTGATAGAACCCACCCTTCTCTATACATACGGAGGAAGGCACCATGGTGGATACTGCAGGAAAAGTGAGTGCCATAACTATATATATAAAATAAAATAAAAATCTTTCACCTTATTTAACAATGGGGGTAATTCTGAGTTGATTGCAGCAGTTACTTTGTTAGCAGTTGGGCAAAACCATGTGCACTGCAGGGGAGGCAGATATAACATGTGCAGAGAGAGTTAGATTTGGGTGTGGTGTGTTCAATCTGCAATCTAAATTGCAGTGTAAAAATAAAGCAGCCAGTATTTACCCTGCACAGAAACAAAATAACCCACCAAAATCTAACTCTCTCTGCACATGTTATAACTCCCCCCCCCCTGCAGTGCACATGGTTTTGCCCAACTGCTAAAAAATTTCCTGCTGCGATCAACTTGGAATTACCCCCAATGAGTGATACATTTCACTGTGAGTGATAAATTGCACCAGCCAATCACCTCCTACCTGCCATGTTACAAACTGTGGAAGTAATTCCGAGTTGATCGCAGCAGCAAATTTGTTAGAAAGATTTTTATTTTTGTCCTTTAGTCACACATGAAAACCGAGAAAGCATCATTCCATCTCAGCGTTATACAGTACAACGAGATCAGTGCCGTAACTAGGCATTTTAGCGCTGTGTGCAAGAAACGGCATTGGTGCCCCCCCCCCATGCAAGATAGGGCAGTGCGAAAAACATATAGGGGCGTGGCTTCATGGGGAATGGGCGTGGCCACAAAATAATACCAATTCATACTACGGTGCACAGTAGTCTCCATTATTCAAATTACGCTGCACAGTAGCGCTACTACATCAGGTAGATCCCCTTTTACACATTACAGCAGACAGTCCCCCTTTTTCCACATTACAGCAGACAGTCCCCCTTTCTACACATTACGGCAGACAGCGTCCACTTTTTTACACATTACGGCAGACAGCATCCCCCTTTTTACACATTGCGGCAGGCACAATTCCCCATTTTTACACATTGCGGCAGGCACAGTCCCCCTTTTTTCACATAGCGGCAGCCAGTCCCCCTTTTTACACATTGCAGCAGGCACAGTCCCCCATTTTACACATTGCGGCAGCCAGTCCCCCTTTAAACACATTGCGGAAGCCAGGCCCCCTTTTTACACATTGCGGCAGCCAGGCCCCCTTTTTACACATTGCGGCAGCCAGGCCCCCTTTTTACACATTGCAGCAGGCACAGTCCCCCATTTTACACATTGCGGCAGCCAGTCCCCCTTTAAACACATTGCAGAAGCCAGGCCCCCTTTTTACACATTGCGGCAGCCAGGCCCCCTTTTTACACATTGCGGCAGCCAGGCCCCCTTTTTACACATTGCGGCAGCCAGGCCCCCTTTTTACATATAGCAGCAGCCAGTCCACCTTTTTACACACAACGGCAGCCAGTCCCCCTTTTTACACATTGCGGCAGGCACAGTCCCCCTTTTTACACATAGTGGCAGCCAGTCCCCCTTTTTACACATAACGGCAGCCAGTTCCCCCTTTTTACACATTGCGGCAGGCGCAGTCCCCCTTTTTACACATAGCGGCAGCCAGTCCCCCTTTTTACACACAACGGCAGCCAGTCCCTCTTTTTACACATTGCGGCAGGCACAGTCCCCCTTTTTACACATAGCGGCAGCCAGTCCCTCTTTTTACACATTGCGGCAGGCACAGTCCCCCTTTTTACACATAACGGCAGACGAGAGAGAGAGAGACAGACAGACAGAGAGAGAGAGATATACTTACCATCTCTCCCGCTGGCAGTCAGGCTCCTCGTGCAGCTCCGGAGGCAGGGGAGAAGGAGGAGGAGGGAGGGGGACTGGAGCCGCAGCAGCGCTATATCATTGGTAGTAAGCGCCGCTGCAGCTGTCCCCTCTCCTTCCGTATTGGCTACCCGGCGCTGCTGTGGATGCTGGGATGAAGGAACCGCATCCAAGCATCCACAGCAGCGCCGGGCAGCCAATAGGGAAGGAGAGGGGGCACACCAGGCACACACGTAGTTACGGCCCTGAACGAGATAACCACGTAGGGTCTGAGTCACACGTGTATGCAATGTCACTGCGCATGCAAATAAGTCACACTGCAAACACCTCACCATGGTCATGCAACTGCGGTGGGGATTTATTTACAAAGTGATTGACAGACACCATTTGTGGGAGGTAACGAAGGAATGGCGACCCTCTATGAAACAGGCCCTCAGCTGCCTGTCGTCTTTTCCCACTCTGAAGACGTCATGCGTTGGGTGTAAATCCAGCCATTTCGAGGCAGGGATATTCAGCTTATTACAGTACCAATGATATATCAATCCTTTTATTTCCTCGTCTTCCAATCCAAACTAAATGTCAGTTTTGAAGCAAGCACATATTTTTTTCAATCCTTGACATTAAATGTAACATTTTGTGTGTGTTTTTTGTAACATAATCTCTCTTTACTACCAGGTCTGTGCTAATGGATTAAATGTGAAAGGATAAATCCCTCAGCGGCTGAAAATTCTTTATTTCTTTAAGAAGTTTATTTTAGGGATAAAATGTAATTTTTTTTTACTGAATGCCTCAAAACATTTCCGCCGTTCGCTTGCAATGGCTGCCCTAGTGTGAGTATAAAGCACATGGGGGCATAGGCGTGCGCAACTAATTTTATTAGGGGGTGCACCCCCGGAGCGGTGTGTCTAGCACCACCTTTTGGGCGTGTCTAGCACCACCCATAGACATGTCTAGAACTATTTTACATTCTCTCAGTAAAATCACATGGCTTAATCTAATTTCTCTCTAATAATAAAGTAGATATAATACACTCCAGAGAAAAAAAAATGAAATATAATGGTGCGACCACCAGGCAGTACTGATGGTCCGCTACGGCATAACCCTGAGTGCTAGCTGCCGCTGTACCCTATTCACTGCTTACATTTCCACAATCTATCCCTGACCCAGTGGCGGAACTAGAGAGTGATGGGCCTCGGTGCTTATGCATTCCCCTCCCCAGCCCCACCCACCACTTGCACCCCCCAGCACTACACCCTAATTTTGAGCGGGCCACTCTGAAAAGTACGGGAGATTTATTGAGCCAAATGGGAGGCGATCACAAGACCGCCTGTCGGAAAACCGGCACCACAGGCTTTTCTCCCTCTGTGAGTGTGCACGACACCCATAGAGGGAGAATAGATCCTTCGGTGAGCATAGCGAGCCTGCAAGGGGCTTTCTAGCGCTCACCCCGCTGCAGGCATACTGGTGGTCGGTATCCCACTGTCATGACAGCCGGAATCCTGGCCTCCGGTAAGTGGTATGTATTCCGGTACAAACATTTCCATTTTAATATAACATAAGTAAGTTTATAATTTACACATGTGCCATCAGAGCCTCATTTGCCTCTCTCTATGCCAACAGACCCCTCCTCTGCAGAACCCAGCATTTGTCACAAATGTTCCCATGCTCACCAGCTACTAGCCAGTTGTACCCCTTATTCACATTATGAGTCAAAATTCACATGACCCCACACAGTATGAGCCGAAATTCACATGACCCCACACAGTATGAGCCGAAATTCATACTTTTTGACATACAGTATGAACTAAAATTAACGTTATGCCACACAGTATGATCCAAAACTCACGTTATGTCACACAATATGAGTCGGAATTAATATTATGGCAAACAGTATGCCCCCAGCAGTGCCAGATACACATAATACCCCCATAGTGCTCACCGTTATTATAAAAGTATAACACATTATTAATAATAAATATTTTGAGGGATATAAATAATCCATAGTAATAAAAAAAATCCAAATTTAACATATTAAACAGAGCTGTGTCCTAAGGCGCATACACACTGGGCGATTTTGAGCTGAAAGCAGCTCACTTTTCTGCTCAGAACTGCCCAGTGTGTATGTCCCGGCGATGATCGCTGATGCGCGCCTATGCTTCATCGCCGACAGCCGCCGTTCATCTGCTGGTATTACCAGCAGATGAACAGTGGGGTGGACGACTTTACATAGCGTCCTGTTATTGAAAGCCGTTCACCCCCACTGACATCGCTGGGCGATTTTCAGCCCAGCGATGTCAGCGATCATCCCTGTGCATGCACACTGGGCAAAAACGTCCAGTGTGTATACACCTTTATACTCTCTGCTGAGTGCTGAACTGTCTCAGGCTCGTTCAGCCATGTCCTCCTGAGAGGAACGCTACCCGGGCTGGGCCTGTGAAGTTGCCCGGCACTCCAACAAGATGTTAATAATTAAACCACATCACAGCATGTCACCAATCACATAGTACACATACACACACACAGCATACACACACACACACACACACACACACACACACACACACACACACACACACACACACACACACAGTGAACTCACATAATAGTATACATACACATAGATGACATAGTTACATACATAAACACACATAGCAGTAGTACACAACATGCATACATACAGTAGACACACACAGTAGCATAGATATACACAGCAGACACAGTTGCCACCATAGTATACATACTGTAAACACACATCTCTTTCACAAAACAATAAAACACAGCCACCATAATTGCATATAGATGCTGCCAGCCCCTGCCGAGTCAGCGAGAGCCCGCCCGGCCAGAATCTTTAATCAAAGACGCCCGCATACCGATCCCCCCCACTGGACCCGCAACTACTGCCGTCACCCCCTGACATGCATCTCATACCTGCAGGCAGACAGAAGACGCTGCATCCAACTCAGCCAGTCCACCACCATCAGAAGTAAAGAGCTGCACTCACCCCCCTGCGTGCGCGTAGCCACGAGAGAAGACTGAAGACATCGGGCAGGAGGCGGCGCTTGACATCAGTCACCCCCTGTGCACGCGCTGGGCTGCCATTCATGACACCAGCATGTGCCTCTTTAAATATATTGTCCGCAGCGGCGGGCGGCACAGTTTTTCAGAGACAGACTTGCGATCATCGCAGGTGTGGAGTGCGGGGGAAGCCAGACATTAGGGGGTGCCTGTGTACCAGGCACCCCCCGTGCGTACGCCTATGCATGTGGGTATATTTACTGAAGGTCCATTTTGTGTGGTTTTGTTCGATATTAGATCAGTTTTAATCGATGTTGGGCTTCCAGGGTTAAAACTAGTGATGTGCACCGGAAATTTTTCGGGTTTTGTGCTTTGGTTTTGGATTCGGTTCCGCGGCCGTGTTTTGGATTCGGACGCGTTTGGCAAAACCTCACCGAAAACTTTTTGTCGGATTCGGGTGTGTTTTGGATTCAGGTGTTTTTTTTTTACAAAAAACCCTCAAAAACAGCTTAAATCATAGAATTTGGGGGTCATTTTGATCCCATAGTATTATTAACCTCAATAACCATAATTTACACTCATTTCCAGTCTATTCTGAACACCTCACACCTCACAATATTATTTTTAGTCCTAAAATTTGCACCGAGGTCGCTGGATGGCTAAGCTAAGCGACCCAAGTGGCTGACACAAACACCTGGCCCATCTAGGAGTGGCACTGCAGTGTCAGGCAGGATGGCACTTCAAAAAAATAGTCCCCAAACAGCACATGATGCAAAGAAAAAAAGAGGTGCACCAAGGTCGCTGGATGGCTAAGCTAAGCGACACAAGTGGCCGACACAAACACCTGGCCCATCTAGGAGTGGCACTGCAGTGTCAGACAGGATGGCAGATTTAAAAAATAGTCCCCAAACAGCACATGATTCAAAGAAAAAAAGAGGTGCACCAAGGTCGCTGGATGGCTAAGCTAAGCGACACAAGTGGCCGACACAAACACCTGGCACATCTAGGAGTGGCACTGCAGTGTCAGGCAGGATGGCACTTCAAAAAAATAGTCCCCAAACAGCACATGATGCAAAGAAAAAAAGAGGTGCAATGAGGTAGCTGTGTGACTAAGCTAAGCGACCCAAGTGGCCGACACAAACACATGGCCCATCTAGGAGTGGCACTGCAGTTTTCTAGCGAGAGGATGAGTGCTTCCATCCTCATGTGAATCTGAACCACTAGCCATGAACATAGGCCAGGGCCTCAGCCGTTTCTTGCCACTCCGTGTCGTAAATGGCATATTGGCAAGTTTACGCTTCTCCTCAGACGCTTTTAATTTTGATTTTTGGGTCATATTACTGAACTTTTGTTTTTTGGATTTTACATGCTCTCTACTATGACATTGGGCATCGGCCTTGGCAGACGACGTTGATGGCATTTCATCGTCTCGGCCATGACTAGTGGCAGCAGCTTCAGCACGAGGTGGAAGTGGATCTTGATCTTTCCCTATTTTACCCTCCACATTTTTGTTCTTTATTTTTTAATGTGTGGAATTATATGCCAGTATCAATAGCAATGGCATACTACTATATATACTGCGCACAACTGAAATGCACCACAGGTATGGATGGATAGTATACTTGACGACACAGAGGTAGGTAGAGCAGAGGCCTTCTGTACCGTACTGCTATATATTATATACTGGTGGTCAGCAAACTGTGCAAAACTGAAATGCACCACAGGTATGGATGGATAGTATACTTGGCGACACAGAGGTAGGTAGAGCAGTGGCCTACTGTACCGTACTGCTATATATTATATACTGGTGGTCAGCAAACTGTGCAAAACTGAAATGCACCACAGGTATGGAAGGATAGTATACTTGACGACACAGAGGTAGGTAGAGCAGTGGCCTATTGTACCGTACTGCTATATATTATATACTGGTGGTCAGCAAACTGTGCAAAACTGAAATGCACCACAGGTAGTGATGAGTGGGTTCGGTTTCCGAGAAACCGTACCCCCCCCCGAACGTCACCCTTTTTACACGGGTCCGAGCCATACTCGGATTCTCCCGTATGGCTCGGTTAACCCGAGCGCGCCCGAACGTCATCATCCCGCTGTCGGATTCTCGCGAGATTCGGATTCTATATAAGCAGCCGCGCGTCGCCGCCATTTTCACACGTGCATTGAGATTGATAGGGAGAGGACGTGGCTGGCGTCCTCTCCGTACTACTACTAATACGAGACAGTTGGTTGTTCTGATTGCTTGTTTTATTTTACTATAATTGTGGGGAGGATTGGGGAGCAGCTGTTAGGAGGAGTACAGTACAGTGCAGAGTTTTGCTGATAAGTGAGTCGTGACCACCAGTTTTTTATCCGTTCTCTGCCTGAAAAAAACGCTCCATACCATATCTGTGCTCAGTGTGCTGCATGATATATCTGTGCTGAGTGCTCACACTGCTTAATTGTGGGGACTGGGAAGCAGCTATAGCAGGAGTACAGTGCAGAGTTTTGCTGACAGTGACCACCAGTATACGTTGTCTGCCTGAAAAACACTCCTGTGGTGGCTTTTTTTTATACTAGTTTAGCAGTTTGCTGACAGTGTCCACCAGGTCCATTATACTGTATATAGCAGTACGGTAGGCCACTGCTGTACCTACCTCTGTGTCAGTGGCGGATCTAGCGGGGGGCGATTAGGCCGAACGTCCCCCCTACATATACCGGCACCAGGATGGAGGCCGGGTCCCGGCGCGGTATTGCGAACGGGGTGGAGAGCGGTGCAGCGCGGCGGGGTACGAGGAGAGAGAGGAGCGTCCTGACGCGCGTACAGCGACCTCTGTTCTGACCATGCCCCCTCCTTCCTGTACGCGCGTCAGTACGCTCTCTCTCTCTCTGTCTTCATCCTCCGCCGCGCTGCACCGCTCTGCACCCCGTTCCCAATACCGCAGCGGGCCCCTGCCTCCATCCCGGTGCCTAAAATTAGAAGTGACAAGCAAATGTGAGTTTAGTTTGGCAGGTATCATGTGGGTTATTATGGGTTGATCGTGGATTAGGCATGTCTTGTCCTCAGTTTACACTTTTTACTATTGGAATGGAGATAGAGAGCACAGACATATTTTGATATGTAAAAAAATCACTCCGGTTACAGTTTTCGTGGTATAATATTTAGCTAAGTAATATGCAGTCTTTGATGTGTGGTAATGCTGAATACATGTTCTTTAATGATGGACATAATACAGAGCTGGATTTATGGGTGGGAGGGGTGAAATGTTCCAGGCTCCCCTCTCCCAGGGAGCCCTAGGATTTGATTACAGCTACAAATGTAGATCAGGACTTAACTGCAAGGTGGAGAAGAGGAGAGGGATGTGGAGTCTAAGCAGAAGGCAGGACTACATGGCACTGTACAGATAGAGGTAGCAGTATGGGAGAGAGGGGAGGAGCAGCTGCAGACCCAGAGTGGTGAGGACTATCCAGCAGCCAGCCTATAAAGTAATAGGGACTGAAAGAAGAGACCCACAATAGTATCTGTCTGTCATTCTGTATGTATGTATGTATGTATGTATGTATGTATGTAGTATGTATGTATGTTTGTAGTATGTGCATAAGGGGGGTATGTATCAAACCTTGGACAGAGAAAAAGTGGAGATGTTGTCCAAAGGAATTATTCAGCTTCTAACTGTGTGTGTGTGTGTGTGTGTGTGTGTGTGTGTGTGTGTGTGTGTGTGTGTGTGTGTGTCCCATTTCTCCCCCCCCCCCTCTTCTCCCTGCATTATTTGGCTGAAGTTTGCCTCATTCTGCGTGCTATCATGTGATTTTTGCCTCATACAGTGTGCTATAATGTGATTTTCCCCTCATTCTGCGTGCTATCATGTGATTTTTGCCTCATACAGTGTGCTATAATGTGATTTTCCCCTCATTCTGCGTGCTATCATGTGATTTTTGCCTCATACAGTGTGCTATAATGTGATTTTTCCCTCATTCTGCGTGCTATCATGTGATTTTTGCCTCATTCTGCGTGCTATCATGTGAATTTTGCCTCATTCTGCGTGCTATAATGTCAATTTCGGCTCATTCAGTGTGCTACAATGTGAATTTCGGCTCATTCAGTGTGCTATCATGTGAATTTCGGCTCATTCAGTGTGCTATCATGTGAATTTCGGCTCATTCAGTGTGCTATCATGTGAATTTCGGCTCATTCAGTGTGCTATAACGTGAATTTTGCCTCATACAGTGTGCTATAATGTCAATTTCGGCTCATTCTGCGTGCTATAACGTAATTTTTGCCTCATACAGTGTGCTATAATGTGATTTTTCCCTCATTCTGCGTGCTATCATGTGATTTTTGCCTCATTCTGCGTGCTATCATGTGAATTTTGCCTCATTCTGCGTGCTATCATGTGATTTTTGCCTCATACAGTGTGCTATAATGTGATTTTTCCCTCATTCTGCGTGCTATCATGTGAATTTTGCCTCATTCTGCGTGCTATAATGTCAATTTCGGCTCATTCTGCGTGCTATAACGTGATTTTTGCCTCATACAGTGTGCTATAATGTCAATTTCGGCTCATTCTGCGTGCTATAACGTGATTTTTGCCTCATACAGTGTGCTATAATGTCAATTTCGGCTCATTCTGCGTGCTATAACATCATTTTTGCCTCATACAGTGTGCTATAATGTGATTTTTCCCTCATTCTGCGTGCTATAACGTGAATTTTGCCTCATACAGTGTGCTATAATGTCAATTTCGGCTCATTCTGCGTGCTATAACGTCATTTTTGCCTCATACAGTGTGCTATAATGTGATTTTTCCCTCATTCTGCGTGCTATAACGTGATTTTTACCTCATACAGTGTGCTATAATGTCAATTTCGGCTCATTCTGCGTGCTATAACGTCATTTTTGCCTCATACAGTGTGCTATAAAGTAATTTTTCCCTCATTCTGCGTGCTATCATGTGAATGTCGGCTCATTCAGTGTGCTATAATGTGAATTTCGGCTCATTCTGTGTGCTGTAGAAACAGAATTTGTCGGCAGATAAGAACCACTTGGCCCATCTAGTCTGCCCCTTTTTTTTTGTTTTTTTTTTACATTATTTTTATCTCTAACCTTATCTGATCCTTATTTCTTTGTAAGAATATCCTTATGTCTATCCCATGCATGTTTAAATTGCCCTACTGTCTTATCCTCTACCACCCCTGATGGAAGGAATGGCGATTCGCCAGTCTGTATCACCAGTGCGCAGGGTTCTCGCCACTAACTGGCAACATTTTATTAGTAATGGCAACAATAGGAAATTTTAGAAGCGAACAGGAAGGGCATTACTAAGTGGGAGGGGCTATGATTAGGGGGAGGAGTCATCATTCTTAAACCGCCCCCCCTAAAAGTTAAGTCTAGATCCGCCACTGCTCTGTGTCGTCACTCGTCATCCATAAGTATACTATCCATCCATCTACATTGTATACCTGTGGTGGCTTTTTTTTATACTAGTTTAGCAGTTTGCTGACAGTGTCCACCAGGTCCATTATACTATATATAGCAGTACGGTAGGCCACTGCTGTACCTACCTCTATGTCGTCACTCGTCATCCATAAGTATACTATCCATCCATCTACATTGTATACCTGTGGTGGCTTTTTTTTTATACTAGTTTAGCAGTTTGCTGGCAGTGTCCACCAGGTCCATTATACTGTATATAGCAGTACGGTAGGCCACTGCTGTACCTACCTCTGTGTCGTCACTCGTCATCCATTAATATGTATACTATCCATCCATCTACATTGTATACCTGTGGTGGCTTTTTTTTTTATACTAGTTTAGCAGTTTGCTGACAGTGTCCACCAGGTCCATTTATTATACTGTATATAGCAGTACGGTAGGCCACTGCTGTACCTACCTCGGTGTCGTCACTCGTCATCCATTAATAAGTATACTATCCATCCATCTACACTGTATACCTGTGGTGGCTTTTTTTTTATACTAGTTTAGCAGTTTGCTGACAGTGTCCACCAGGTCCATTTATTATACTGTATATAGCAGTACGGTAGGCCACTGCTGTACCTACCTCTGTGTCGTCACTCATCATCCATTAATAAGTATACTATCCATCCATCTACATTGTATACCTGTGATGGCTTTTTTTTTATACTAGTTTAGCAGTTTGCTGGCAGTGTCCACCAGGTCCATTATACTGTATATAGCAGTACGATAGGCCACTGCTGTACCTACCTCTGTATCGTCACTCGTCATCCATTAATAAGTATACTATCCATCCATCTACATTGTATACCTGTGGTGGCTTTTTTTATACTAGTTTAGCAGTTTGCTGACAGTGTCCACCAGGTCCATTATACTGTATATAGCAGTACGGTAGGCCACTGCTGTACCTACCTCTGTGTCGTCACTCGTCATCCATAAGTATACTATCCATCCATCTACATTGTATACCTGTGGTGGCTTTTTTTTTTATACTAGTTTAGCAGTTTGCTGGCAGTGTCCACCAGGTCCATTATACTGTATATAGCAGTACGGTAGGCCACTGCTGTACCTACCTCTGTGTCATCACTCGTCATCCATTAATAAGTATACTGTCCATCCATCTACATTGTATACCTGTGGTGGCTTTTTTTTTTATACTAGTTTAGCAGTTTGCTGACAGTGTCCACCAGGTCCATTTATTATACTGTATATAGCAGTACGGTAGGCCACTGCTGTACCTACCTCTGTGTCGTCACTTGTCATCCATTAATAAGTATACTATCCATCCATCTACATTGTATACCTGTGGTGGCTTTTTTTATACTAGTTTAGCAGTTTGCTGACAGTGTCCACCAGGTCCATTATACTGTATATAGCAGTACGGTAGGCCACTGCTGTACCTACCTCTGTGTCGTCACTCATCATCCATTAATAAGTATACTATCCATCCATCTACATTGTATACCTGTGGTGGCTTTTTTTTATACTAGTTTAGCAGTTTGCTGACAGTGTCCACCAGGTCCATTTATTATACTGTATATAGCAGTACGGTAGGCCACTGCTGTACCTACCTCTGTGTCGTCACTCGTCATCCATTAATAAGTATACTATCCATCCATCTACATTGTATACCTGTGGTGGCTTTTTTTTTATACTAGTTTAGCAGTTTGCTGACAGTGTCCACCAGGTCCATTTATTATACTGTATATAGCAGTACAGTAGGCCACTGCTGTACCTACCTCTGTGTCGTCACTCGTCATCCATGAATAAGTATACTATCCATCCATCTACATTGTATACCTGTGGTGGCTTTTTTTTATACTAGTTTAGCAGTTTGCTGACAGTGTCCACCAGGTCCATTATACTGTATATAGCAGTACGGTAGGCCACTGCTGTACCTACCTCTGTGTCGTCACTCGTCATCCATTAATAAGTATACTATCCATCCATCTACATTGTATACCTGTGGTGGCTTTTTTTTTATACTAGTTTAGCAGTTTGCTGACAGTGTCCACCAGGTCCATTTATTATACTGTATATAGCAGTACGGTAGGCCACTGCTGTACCTACCTCTGTGTCGTCACTCATCATCCATTAATAAGTATACTATCCATCCATCTACATTGTATACCTGTGATGGCTTTTTTTTTATACTAGTTTAGCAGTTTGCTGGCAGTGTCCACCAGGTCCATTATACTGTATATAGCAGTACGATAGGCCACTGCTGTACCTACCTCTGTATCGTCACTCGTCATCCATTAATAAGTATACTATCCATCCATCTACATTGTATACCTGTGGTGGCTTTTTTTATACTAGTTTAGCAGTTTGCTGACAGTGTCCACCAGGTCCATTATACTGTATATAGCAGTACGGTAGGCCACTGCTGTACCTACCTCTGTGTCGTCACTCGTCATCCATAAGTATACTATCCATCCATCTACATTGTATACCTGTGGTGGCTTTTTTTTTATACTAGTTTAGCAGTTTGCTGACAGTGTCCACCAGGTCCATTTATTATACTGTATATAGCAGTACGGTAGGCCACTGCTGTACCTACCTCTGTGTCATCACTCGTCATCCATTAATAAGTATACTATCCATCCATCTACATTGTATACCTGTGGTGGCTTTTTTTTTATACTAGTTTAGCAGTTTGCTGACAGTGTCCACCAGGTCCATTATACTGTATATAGCAGTACGGTAGGCCACTGCTGTACCTACCTCTGTGTCGTCACTCGTCATCCATAAGTATACTATCCATCCATCTACATTGTATACCTGTGAAGGCTTTTTTTTTATACTAGTTTAGCAGTTTGCTGACAGTGTCCACCAGGTCCATTATACTGTATATAGCAGTACGGTAGGCCACTGCTGTACCTACCTCTGTGTCGTCACTCGTCATCCATTAATAAGTATACTATCCATCCATCTACATTGTATACCTGTGGTGGCTTTTTTTATACTAATTTAGCCGTTTGCTGACAGTGTCCACCAGGTCCATTTATTATACTGTATATAGCAGTACGGTAGGCCACTGCTGTACCTACCTCTGTGTCGTCACTCGTCATCCATAAGTATACTATCCATCCATCTACATTGTATACCTGTGGTGGCTTTTTTTTTATACTAGTTTAGCAGTTTGCTGACAGTGTCCACCAGGTCCATTTATTATACTGTATATAGCAGTACGGTAGGCCACTGCTGTACCTACCTCTGTGTCGTCACTCGTCATCCATTAAGTATACTATCCGTCAATCTACATTGTATACCTGTGGTGCCTTTTAGTTGTGCGCATTAAAATATGGAGAACAAAAATGTGGAGGGTAAAAAAATAGGGAAAGATCAAGATCCACTTCCACCTCGTGCTGAAGCTGCTGCCACTAGTCATGGCCGAGACGATGAAATGCCATCAACGTCGTCTGCCAAGGCCGATGCCCAATGTAATAGTACAGAGCATGTAAAATCCAAAACACAAAAGATCAGTAAAATGCCTCAAAAATCAAAATTAAAAGCGTCTGAGGAGAAGCATAAACTTGCCAATATGCCATTTACGACACGGAGTGGCAAGGAACGGCTGAGGCCTTGGCCTATGTTCATGGCTAGTGGTTCAGATTCACATGAGGATGGAAGCACTCATCCTCTCGCTAGAAAAAAGAAAAGACTTAAGCTGGCAAAAGCACAGCAAAGAACTGTGCGTTCTTCAAAATCACAAATCCCCAAGGAGAGTCCAATTGTGTCGGTTGCGATGCCTGACCTTCCCAACACTGGACGGGAAGAGCTTGCGCCTTCCACCAATTGCACGCCCCCTGCAAGTGCTGGAAGGAGCATCCGCAGTCCAGTTCCTGATAGTCAAATTGAAGATGTCAGTGTTGAAGTACACCAGGATGAGGATATGGGTGTTGCTGGCGCTTGGGAGGAAATTGACAAGGAGGATTCTGATGGTGAGGTTGTTTGTTTAAGTCAGGCACCCGGGGAGACACCTGTTGTCCGTGGGAGGAATATGGCCATTGACATGCCTGGTCAAAATACAAAAAAAATCAGCTCTTCGGTGTGGAATTATTTCAACACAAATGCGGACAACAGGTGTCAAGCCGTGTGTTGCCTTTGTCAAGCTGTAATTAGTAGGGGTAAGGACGTTAACCACCTCGGAACATCCTCCCTTATACGTCACCTGCAGCGCATTCATCATAAGTCAGTGACAAGTTCAAAAACTTTGAAGCAGTCCACTGACCAGTAAATCCCTTCCTCTTGTAACCAAGCTCCTGCAAACCACACCACCAACTCCCTCAGTGTCAATTTACTCCTTACCCAGGAAAGCCAATAGTCCTGCAGGCCATGTCACTGGCAAGTCTGACGAGTCTTCTCCTGCCTGGGATTCCTCCGATGCATCCTTGAGTGTAACGCCTACTGCTGCTGGTGCTGATGTTGTTGCTGCTGGGAGTCGATCGTCATCCCAGAGGGGAAGTCGGAAGACCACTTGTACTACTTCCAGTAAGCAATTGACTGTACAACAGTCCTTTGCGAGGAAGATGAAATATCACAGCAGTCATCCTGCTGCAAAGCGGATAACTGAGGCCTTGGCAGCCTGGGCGGTGAGAAACGTGGTTCCGGTATCCATCGTTAAATCAGATCCAACTATAGACTTGATTGAGGTACTGTGTTCCCGGTACCAAATACCATCTAGGTTCCATTTCTCTAGGCAGGCAATACCGAAAATGTACACAGAACTCAGAAAAAGACTCACCAGTGTCCTAAAAAATGCAGTTGTACCCAATGTCCACTTAACCACGGACATGTGGACAAGTGGAGCAGGGCAGACTCAGGACTATATGACTGTGACAGCCCACTGGGTAGATGTATTGCCTCCCGCTGCAAGAACAGCAGCGGCGACACCAGTAGCAGCATCTCGCAAACGCCAACTCGTTCCTAGGCAGGCTACGCTTTGTATCACCGCTTTCCAGAATACGCACACAGCTGAAAACCTCTTACGGCAACTGAGGAAGATCATCGCAGAATGGCTTACCCCAATTGGACTCTCCTGGGGATTTGTGACATCGGACAACGCCAGCAATATTGTGCGTGCATTACATCTGGGCAAATTCCAGCATGTCCCATGTTTTGCACATACCTTGAATTTGGTGGTGCAGAATTATTTAAAAAACGACAGGGGCGTGCAAGAGATGCTGTCGGTGGCCCGAAGAATTGCGGGCCACTTTCGGCGTTCAGGCAACGCGTACAGAAGACTGGAGCACCACCAAAAATACCTGAACCTGCCCTGCCATCATCTGAAGCAAGAGGTGGTAACGAGGTGGAATTCAACCCTCTATATGCTTCAGAGGATGGAGAAGCAGCAAAAGGCCATTCAAGACTATACATCTGGCCACGATATAGGCAAAGGAGGTGGAATGCACCTGTCTCAAGCGCAGTGGAGAATGATTTCAACGTTGTGCAAGGTTCTGCAACCCTTTGAACTTGCCACATGTGAAGTCAGTTCAGACACTGCCAGCCTGATTCAGGTCATTCCCCTCATCAGGCTTTTGCAGAAGAAGCTGGAGAGATTGAAGGAGGAGCTAAAACAGAGCGATTCCGCTAGGCATGTGGGACTTGTGGATGGAGCCCTTCATTCGCTTAACCAGGATTCACGGGTGGTCAATCTGTTGAAATCAGAGCACTACATTTTGGCCACCGTGCTCGATCCTAGATTTAAAACCTAGGTTGTATCTCTCTTTCCGGCAGACACAAGTCTGCAGGGGTTCAAAGACCTGCTGGTGAGAAAATTGTCAAGTCAAGCGGAACGTGACCCGTCAACAGCTCCTCCTTCACATTCTCCCGCAACTGGGGGTGCGAGGAAAAGGCTAAGAATTCCGAACCCACCCGCTGGCGGTGATGCAGGGCAGTCTGGAGCGAGTGCTGACATCTGGTCCGGACTGAAGGACCTGCCAACGATTACTGACATGTCGTCTACTGTCACTGCATATGATTCTCTCACCATTGAAAGAATGGTGGAGGATTATATGAGTGACCGCATCCAAGTAGGCACGTCAGACAGTCCGTACGTATAATGGCAGGAAAAAGAGGCAATTTGGAGGCCCTTGCAGAAACTGGCTTTATTCTACCTAAGTTGTCCTCCCTCCAGTGTGTACTCCGAAAGAGTGTTTAGTGCAGCCGCACACCTTGTCAGCAATCGGCGTACGAGGTTACTTCCAGAAAATGTGGAGAAGATGATGTTCATTAAAATGAATTATAATCAATTCCTCCGTGGAGACATTCACCAGCAGCAATTGCCTCCAGAAAGTACACGGGGACCTGAGATGGTGGATTCCAGTGGGGACGAATTAATAATCTGTGAGGAGGGGGATGTACACAGTGAAAGGGGTGATGAATCGGACGATGATGATGAGGTGGACATCTTGCATCTGTAGAGCCAGTTTGTGCAAGGAGAGATTGATTGCTTCTTTTTTGGTGTGGGCCCAAACCACCAGTCATTTCAGTCACAGTCGTGTGGCAGACCCTGTCGCTGAAATGATGGGTTCGTTAAAGTGTGCATGTCCTGTTTATACAACATAAGGGTGGGTGGGAGGGCCCAAGGACAATTCCATCTTGCACCTCTTTTTTCTTTTCTTTTTCTTTGCATCATGTGCTGTTTGGGGAGTATTTTTTTGAAAGGCCATCCTGCCTGACACTGCAGTGTCACTCCTAGATGGGCCAGGTGTTTGTGTCGGCCACTTGGGTCGCTGAGCTTAGTCACACAGCTACCTCATTGCGCCTCATTTTTTCTTTGCATCATGTGCTGTTTGGGGAGTATTTTTTGAAGGGCCATCCTGTCTGACACTGCAGTGCCACTCCTAGATGGGCCAGGTGTTTGTGTCGGCCACTTGGGTCGCTGAGCTTAGTCACACAGCTACCTCATTGCGCCTCTTTTTTTCTTTGCATCATGTGCTGTTTGGGGAGTATTTTTTTGAAGGGCCATCCTGTCTGACACTGCAGTGCCACTCCTAGATGGGCCAGGTGTTTGTGTTGGCCACTTGGGTCGCTGAGCTTAGTCACACAGCTACCTCATTGCGCCTCTTTTTTTCTTTGCATCATGTGCTGTTTGGGGAGTATTTTTTTGAAGGGCCATGCCATACTGCCTGACACTGCAGTGTCACTCCTAGATGGGCCAGGTGTTTGTGTCGGCCACTTGGGTCGCTGAGCTTAGTCACACAGCTACCTCATTGCGCCTCTTTTTTTCTTTGCATCATGTGCTGTTTGGGGAGTATTTTTTTGAAGGGCCATCCTGTCTGACACTGCAGTGCCACTCCTAGATGGGCCAGGTGTTTGTGTCGGCCACTAGGGTCGCTTAGCTTAGTCACACAGCTACCTCATTGCGCCTCTTTTTTTCTTTGCATCATGTGCTGTTTGGAAAGTATTTTTTTCAAGTGCCATCCTGTCTGACACTGCAGTGCCACTCCTAGATGGGCCAGTTGTTTGTGTCGGCCACTAGGGTTGCTTAGCTTAGTCACACAGCTACCTCATTGCGCCTCTTTTTTTCTTTGCATCATGTGCTGTTTGGGGAGTATTTTTTTCAAGTGCCATCCTGTCTGACACTGCAGTGCCACTCCTAGATGGGCCAGGTGTTTGTGTCGGCCACTAGGGTCGCTTAGCTTAGTCACACAGCTACCTCATTGCGCCTCTTTTTTTCTTTGCATCATGTGCTGTTTGGGGAGTATTTTTTTCAAGTGCCATCCTGTCTGACACTGCAGTGCCACTCCTAGATGGGCCAGGTGTTTGTGTCGGCCACTAGGGTCGCTTAGCTTAGTCACACAGCTACCTCATTGCGCCTCTTTTTTTCTTTGCATCATGTGCTGTTTGGGGACAATTTTTTTAAAGGGCCATCCTGTCTGACACTGCAGTGCCACTCCTAGATGGGCCAGGTGTTTGTGTCGGCCACTTGGGTCGCTTAGCTTAGCCATCCAGCGACCTCGGTGCAAATTTTAGGACTAAAAATAATATTGTGAGGTGTGAGGTGTTCAGAATAGACTGGAAATGAGTGGAAATTATGGTTATTGAGGTTAATAATACTATGGGATCAAAATGACCCCCAAATTCTATGATTTAAGCTGTTTTTTAGTGTTTTTTGAAAAAAACACCCGAATCCAAAACACACCCGAATCCGACAAAAAATTTCCGGTGAGGTTTTGCCAAAAAGCGTCCGAACCCAAAACACGGCCGCGGAACCGAACCAAAAACCAAAACACAAAACCCGAAAAATTTCCGGTGCAGATCACTAACCACAGGTATGGATGGATAGTATACTTGACGACACAGAGGTAGGTAGAGCAGTGGCCTACTGTACCGTACTGCTATATATTATATACTGGTGGTCAGCAAAATTATGCACTGTACTCCTACTATATACTACAATGCAGCACAGATATGGAGCGTTTTTCAGGCAGAGAACGTATAATACTGGTGGTCACTGCTCAGCAAAACTCTGCACTGTACTCCTCTTATATAATACTGGTGGTCCCCAGTCCCCACAATAAAGCAGTGTGATCACAGATATATGCAGCACACTGAGCACAGATATGGAGCGTTTTTCAGGCAGAGAACGTATAATACTGGTGGTCACTGGTCAGCAAAACTCTGCACTGTACTCCTCCTATATAATACAGCTGGTCCCCAGTCCCCACAATAAAGCAGTGTGAGCACAGATATATGCAGCACACTGAGCACAGATATGGAGCGTTTTTCAGGCAGAGAACGTATAATACTGGTGGTCACTGGTCAGCAAAACTCTGCACTGTACTCCTCCTATAATACTGCTGGTCCCCAGTCCCCACAATAGAGCAGTGAGCACAGATATTTGCAGCCACCTGAATAAAACTGAGAGGACGTCAGCCACGTCCTCTCACTATCATTTCCAATGCACGAGTGAAAAATGGCGGCGACGCGCGGCTCCTTATATAGAATCCGAATCTCGCGAGAATCCGACAGCGGGATGATGACGTTCAGGCGCGCTCGGGTTAACCGAGCAAGGCGGGAAGGTTCGAATCTGCCTCGGAACCGTGTAAAATGGGTGAAGTTCCGGGGGGTTCGGATTCCGACGAACCGAACCCGCTCATCACTAGTTAAAACACACATTTACTAACATTTAAAAATAAATATAAAAAATAATTTGCTAGTAAATGCGTGTTTTAACCCTGGATGCCCAACATCGATTAAAATCTATTTAAAATCGATCTAACAAAAAAAAAAAAAAAAATCGACCTTTAGTAAATATACCCAAGGAACCACTCTGCACTTCCCAGACCCTCACGCTGCACAGCAAATACCATGCGGCCCTCACACCACAGCAGAAGAGGCCGGCGCAGGGTACGGGAATCCTGGCCAGTGGAGCTGCTGCCATGTCCCATAACTGCCAGCAACAGAGCCGGACCCGGTAGAGCGGGCGCACACTCGCACCGCACAGTCACTGTGTGTGAGAGGCTCCTGTCATTCTGATGCTGCGTTCACACCGCCTACAACTTGCTGCCCAATTTAGACAAGGCGGCTCGCATCCCTGCCAGGCACAAAGTGGCATATACTTGGAACCCCTCTGATCCTTGGGGCCCGGTACAGGTGTCCCCTTTGACACCCCCCCTGTCGCCGGCTTTGTTTGTTGCTGGAAAACCCTGTCACCCTCAGCATACAATTGCATACCTCCCAACTTTCACTTGGATTGAAGAGGGACACACGCGCGGCGAAGCTCCCAAAAATAGGGCGTGGCCTATGAAAAGGGGGCATGGCTTCGCAGGAGGACCAGCGATCGCGAGCCACGCCCCGTTTTCGTCACTGAGGGGGCATGCCCAGCGCTCTGTGAGCCGCTGGCATGCCCCTCTCCCTCTGACTCCAGCGTCTATTCACCGCTGCTCTGCTAAGCAGGGCAGCGAGAGACAGAGCCTCCCAACTGCCCCTTCCCCACCGTGGGACACTGTGACCCGCGGGTGGGACAGCGGGACAGTCCCCAAAAAACGGGACTGTCCCGCGAAAATCGGGACAGTTGGGAGGTATGCAATTGCTGCAAATGGCATGTCTGACATCATACATGTTTACGCGTCTCAGTGACTTCATAGTCTGCATGTCCACTCTGATCTCTCCATACATGAGGACATCCTATTACGGCACCAAGTAGAGAGGTGACTGTAATGTGTATTCAAACTTCCGAAGCATGCGGCATGCCTGAGTGAAAACACGCATGACCAGTGTCACATTTACCTCAGCCAGATAGTATAATACAGTAAATGCTCCTATTCTCCTCCTAAAACACATGAGGGAGAAGTGAATTCAGTGTGATGTACCGTCGGGAAATGGCTTCTCCCATCCACTCTGAAGGCACTTGGTGTCCATCGCTTCAAATTGTACCCCACCCATCAAGATCCTAGGCCTTATACAGAGTGGGACCTGTTTCTGTATTAGTGTAAGAGACTTATTTTACAGTAGGCGGATGGGGAATGAAAGCAATGAGGAAGTCACAGACTGAGAGTTATATAGTGGGAGGAGCAGGGTCCCCAGCAGCACAGAGTATATCAGGAGATGAGTGATGTGTCAGTGAGGACAGGACTGCATGTGACAGGGGCAGTGACATGATGTGAGGAGGGGAATGGAGGCAGCAGGTAGCCACAGACTGAGAGTTATATAGTGGGAGGAGCAGGGTCCCCAGCAGCACAGAGTATATCAGATGAGTGATGTGTTAGCGAGGACAGGGCGGCATGTGACAGGGGCAGTGACATGATGTGAGGAGAGGAATGGAGGCAGCAGGAAGCCACAGACTGAGAGTTATATAGTGGAAGTAGCAGGGTCCCCAGCAGCACAGAGTATATCAGTAGATGAGTGATGTGTCAGTGAGGACAGGGCTGCATGTGACAGGGGCAGTGACATAATGTGAGGAGGGGAATGGAGGCAGCAGGAAGTCACAGACTGAGAGTTATATAGTGGGAGGAGCAGGGTGCCCAGCAGCACAGAGTATATCAGGAAATGAGTGATGTGTCAGTGAGGACAGGGCTGCATGTGACAGGGGCAGTGACATGATGTTAGGAGAGGAATGGAGGCAGCAGGAAGCCACAGACTGAGAGTTATATAATAAGAGGAGCAGGGTCCCCAGCAGCACAGAGTATATCAGAAGATGAGTGATGTGTCACTGAGGACAGGGCTGCATGTGACAGGGGCAGTGACATGATGTGAGGAGGGGAATAGAGGCAGCAGGAAGTCACAGACTGAGAGTTATATAGTGGGAGGAGCAGGGTGCCCAGCAGCACAGAGTACATCAGGAAATGAGTGATGTGTCAGTGAGGACAGGGCTGCATGTGACAGGGGCAGTGACATGATGTTAGGAGAGGAATGGAGGCAGCAGGAAGCCACAGACTGAGAGTTATATAGTGGGAGGAGCAGGGTGCCCAGCAGCACAGAGTATATCAGGAGATGGGTGATGTGTCAGTGAGGACAGGGCTGCATGTGACAGGGGCAGTGACATGATGTGAGGAGAGGAATGGATGCAGCAGGATTCCACAGACTGAGAGTTATATAATAAGAGGAGCAGGGTCCCCAGCAGCACAGAGTATGTCAGGAGATGAGTGATGTGTCAGTGAGGACAGGGCTGCATGTGACAGGGGCAGTGACATGATGTGAGGAGGGGAATGGAGTCAGCAGGAAGTCACAGACTGAGAGTTATATAGTGGGAGTAGCAGGGTGCCCAGCAGCACAGAGTATATCAGGAAATGAGTGATGTGTCAGTGAGGACAGGGCTGCATGTGACAGGGGCAGTGACATGATGTGAGGAGGGGAATGGAGGCAGCAGGAAGCCACAGACTGAGAGTTATATAGTGGAAGGAGCAGTGTCCTCAGCAGCACAGAGTATATCAGGAGATGAGGGATGTGTCAGTGAGGACAAGGCTGCATGTGACAGGGGCAGTGACATGATGTGAGGAGGAGAATGGAGACAGCAGGAAGTCACAGACTGAGAGTTATATAGTGGGAGGAGCAGGGTCCCCAGAAGCACAGAGTATATCAGAAGATGAGTGATGTGTCAGTGAGGACAGGGCTGCATGTGACAGGGGCAGTGACATGATGTGAGGAGGGGAATGGAGGCAGCAGGAAGCCACAGACTGAAAGTTATATAGTGGGAGGAGCAGGGTCCCCAGCAGCACAGAGTATATCAGGAGATGAGGGATGTGTCAGTGAGGACAGGGCTGCATGTGACAGGGGCAGTGACATGATGTGAGGAGGGGAATGGAGGCAGCAGGAAGTCACAGACTGAGAGTTAAATAGTGGGAGGAGCAGGGTCAGCAGCACAGAGTATATCAGGAGATGAGTGATGTGTCAGTGAGGACAGGGCTGCATGTGACAGGGGCAGTGACATGATGTGAGGAGGGGAATGGAGACAGCAGGAAGTCACAGACTGAGAGTCATATAGTGGGAGGAGCAGGGTCTCCAGAAGCACAGAGTATATCAGGAGATGAGTGATGTGTCAGTGAGGACAGGGCTGCATGTGACAAGGGCAGTGACATGATGTGAGGAGAGGAATGGAGGCAGCAGGATTCCACAGACTGAGAGTTATATAATAAGAGGAGCAGGGTCCCCAGCAGCACAGAGTATATCAGGAGATGAGGGATGTGTCAGTGAGGACAGGGCTGCATGTGACAAGGGCAGTGACATGATGTGAGGAGGGGAATGGAGGCAGCAGGAAGTCACAGACTGAGAGTTATATAGTGGGAGGAGCAGGGTCCCCAGCAGCACAGAGTATATCAGGAGATGAGTGATGTGTCAGTGAGGACAGGGCTGCATGTGACAGGGGTAGTGACATGATGTGAGGAGGGGAATGGCGGCAGCAGGAAGTCACAGACTGAGAGATATATAGTGGGAGGAGCAGGGTGTCCAGCAGCACAGAGTATATCAGGAAATGAGTGATGTGTCAGTGAGGACAGGGCTGCATGTGAGAGGGGCAGTGATATGATGTGAGGAGGGGAATGGAGGCAGCAGGAAGCCGTGATGAGCGGATTCGGTTTCACTCGGTTTTATCCAAAACACGTGACATCAGTGAGCCAATAAGATTCGGTTTTGAGAACCGAGTAAAACCGAGTAAAACCGAATCCGCTCACCGCCAGGAAGTCACAGACTGAGAGTTATATAGTGGGAGGAGCAGGGTCCCCAGCAGCACAGAGTATATCAGGGGATGAGTGATGTGTCAGTGAGGACAGGGCTGCATGTGACAGGGGCAGTGACATGATGTGAGGAGGGGAATGGAGGCAGCAGGAAGCCACAGACTGAGAGTTATATAATGGGAGGAGCAGGGTCCCCAGCAGCACAGAGTATATCAGGAGATGAGGGATGTGTCAGTGAGGACAGGGCTGCATGTGACAGGGGCTGTGACATGATGTGAGGAGGGGAATGGAGGCAGCAGGAAGCCACAGAATTATAGAGTGGAATGAGCACCAGGAATGTATGTGAGGCTATTATCACATGGATGAAGGATGATTGTGAAGTTAAAACAACCAATCTATTTAAGTTCTTCTAAGTGGTGATTAAAGAATCTGCTCAGAACATAAAATTAGGAAAATGACCCCGATCCTTTTATTAGATATATGGCTTTCAGAGAAGAAAAATTGTGTCTCTGCTCTGAGTTCCGACGCTCCCCTTACATCCCCGTCTTTCACCTCCCAGCAAATGTGCAAAGTGGAAATTAAACACATACTTTGCGTACTCTATGAAGTAGAATCATGCTCATCCAATTCCTGTGAAATGCTTCTTAAATGATCTGCAAGCTTTCTCAGATTAGTGAGAAGTACAAGAATGCAGACAAACATTTGTCTTGTGTAAAAGCTGCTATTTATCTTGTCTGGTGTCACTTACACACATTAACTACTGCGGATGGCGAATTATAAAACACTTTTATTTCCAACCTTCATCTGATTTTACCTCATGTGTTGGAAACAGCTGACAGATTTGCTGTTTGTTGTTCTGAATGTGACAGGAACTTTTCTGTTTATGCATCGCACACACTGGGCTATCCAATATGTGGGCATGGTCTACGGTACACACAGGCCGAAGAGCCAAGTGGATGTGAGCCATTACCTAGTGGGTCCCGTAAAACCGCAGTGACAGAACTATGGGGTGTGGTTCATCAAATCGACAGTGTCTAGGTCGACAATGTTTAGGTCGACCACTATAGGTCGACAGTCACTAGGTCGACATGGATGGAAGGTCGACAGGGTTTCTAGGTTGACATGTGCTAGGTCGACAGGTCTAAAGGTCGACATGAGGATTTTTTTTTTTTTTGTGTCGTTTTCTTCGTAGAGTGACCGGGATCCCAAATTAGTGCACCGCGTCCCCTCGCTTGGCTCGCTTCGCTCGCCATGCTTCGGGCATGGTGCCTTCGCTCCGCTACCGCTTCGGCACACTTTACCGTTCCAATCGTAGTCCATGTGGATCGTTAAGTATGAAAAAATTCAAAAAAAGAAAAAAAATGTGAAAAACTCATGTCGACCTTTAGGCCTGTCGACCTAGCACATGTCGACCTAGAAACCCTGTCGACCTTCCATCCATGTCGACCTAGTGACTGTCGACCTATAGTGGTCGACCTAAACATTGTCGACCTAGACACTGTCGATCTTCAGACCGGATCCCGAAATATGGCCTGTAATACAGGCAGCTGTGTACAATGTATTAGTGTAACACCCCCAGGTTGGCAGCAGGGTCGGACTGGCCCACAGGGGTACCAGGGAAACCACCGGTCTGCCCCACTGCCTGAGGGCCCACTCCTTCCTCTTAGTGATGAGCGGATTCGGTTGTACTCGGTTTTACTCGGTTTCCTCTAGGGATCTGGTTCAAGACTGTGCACTTGTATTTTACATGGCAGATATGTTGCATTACACTGCACTAAATTATTGTGTATTTCAAGCCTCCGTGGAGGCTGGCCACACCCCCTTTGTAGGCTGGCCAGACCCCTAAGTATGGGCCCCTATCACTGCATCCCCCTGGTGGGCCCATCATGCACCAGTCCGACACTGGTTGGCAGGGTATGTCTAAGTGGTTGAGAGAGGTATCACAGGTGTTGGGTGGCTATATGACGGACCTTTCCCCTGAAATATTGTTCCCCATACCTTGGGCATAATTCAGACTGGCTCGCTGCAGCGGTCGCAGTCTGAATCCCTATGTGGAGTGCGCTCGTGCAGCGGGCGCACTGCGCGTGCGCATCCTTGGAGCCCAGTGAGATGCTAACAGCATCTCAGGGCTGCGATCGCCTCTGCCTGATTGACAGGCAGAGGCGGTTGCAGGGTGGGAGGGGGCGTGCCAACGGCGTTAGAATGGTAGCTACGCCCTGTATATAACACATGTAACTGTGACAGGGAAGGTGGACTGTGACAGGGAAGGTGGCCCCTCTCAGCTCTGGGCCCCATAGCAGCTACACTCCCTGCACCTATAGTAGCTACACCCCTGTATATAACACATGTAACTGTGACAGGGAAGGTGGCCCCTCTCAGCTCTGGGCCCCATAGCAGCTACACTCCCTGCACCTATAGTAGCTACACCCCTGTATATAACACATGTAACTGTGACAAGGAAGGTGGCCCCTCTCAGCTCTGGGCCACATAGCAGCTGCACTGCCTGCACCTATGGTATCTACACCCTGTATATAACACACATAACTGTGACAGGGAAGGTGGCCCGTCTCAGCTCTGGGCCCCATAGCAGCTGCACTCCCTGCACCTACGGTAGCTACGTCCTGTATATATAACACATGTAACTGTGACAGGGAAGGTGGCCCATCTCAGCTCTGGACCGATAGCAGCTGCACTTCATGCACCTATTGTAGCTAAACCCTGTATATAACACATGTAACTGTGACAGGGAAGGTGGACTGTGACAGGGAAGGTGGCCCTTCTCAGCTCTGGGCCCCATAGCAGCTACACTCCCTGCACCTATAGTAGCTACACCCCTGTATATAACACATGTAACTGTGACAGGGAAGGTGGCCCCTCTCAGCTCTGGGCCCCATAGCAGCTGCACTGCCTGCACCTATGGTATCTACACCCTGTATATAACACACATAACTGTGACAGGGAAGGTGGCCCGTCTCAGCTCTGGGCCCCATAGCAGCTGCACTCCCTGCACCTACGGTAGCTACGTCCTGTATATATAACACATGTAACTGTGACAGGGAAGGTGGCCCATCTCAGCTCTAGACCGATAGCAGCTGCACTTCATGCACCTATTGTAGCTAAACCCTGTATATAACACATGTAACTGTGACAGGAAATGTGGCCCCTCTCAGCTCTGGGCCCCATAGCAGCTGCACTCCCTGCACCTATGGTAGCTACACCCTGTATATAACACATGTAACTGTGACAGGGAAGGTGGCCCCTCTCAGCTCTAGGCCCATAGCACCTGCCCTGCCTGCACCTATGGTAGATACACCCTGTATATAACACATGTAACTATGACAGGGAAGGTGGCCCCTCTCAGCTCTGGGCCCATAGCACCTGCACTCCCTGCACCTATGGTTGATACACCCTGTATATATCACATGTAACTGTGACAGGGAAGGTGGCCCCTCTCAGCTCTGGGCTCCATAGCAGCTGCACTCCCTGCACCTATGGTAGCTACACCCTGTATATAACACATGTAACTGTGACAGGGAAGGTGGCCCCTCTCAGCTCTGGGCCCAATAGCAGCTGCACTGCCTGCACCTATGGTAGCTACACCCTGTATATAACACACATAACTGTGACAGGGAAGGAGGCCCCTCTCAGCTCTGGGCCCCATAGCAGCTGCACTCCCTGCACCTATGGTAACTACACCCTGTATATAACACACATAACTGTGACAGGGAACGTGGCCCCTCTCAGCTCTAGGCCCCATAGCAGTTGCACTCCCTGCACCTATGGTAGCTACAACCCTGTATATAACACATGTAACTATGACAGGGAAGGTGGCCCCTCTCAGCTCTGGGCCCATAGCACCTGCACTCCCTGCACCTATGGTAGATACACCCTGTATATAACACATGTAACTGTGAAAGGGAAGGTGGCCTCTCTCAGCTCTGGGCCCCATAGCAGCTGCACTGCCTGCTCCTATGGTAGCTACACCCTGTATATAACACATGTAACTGTGACAGGGAAGGTGGCCCCTCTCAGCTCTGGGCCCATAGAAGCTGCACTCCCTGCACCAATGGTAGCTACACCCTGTATATAACACACATAACTGTGACAGGGAAGGTGGCCCCTCTCAGCTCTGGGCCCCATAGCAGCTGCACTGCCTGCACCTTTGGTAGCTACACCCTGTATATAACACACATAACTGTGACAGGGAAGGAGGCCCCTCTCAGCTCTGGGCCCCATAGCAGCTGCACTCCCTGCACCTACGGTAGCTACGCCCTCTATATATAACACATGTAACTGTGACAAGGAAGGTGGCCCCTCTCAGCTCTGGGACCCATAGCAGCTGCACTCCCTGCACCTATGGTAGGTACACCCCTGTATACAACACATGTAACTGTGACAGGAAAGGAGGCCCCATAGCAGCTGCACTGCCTGCACCTATGGTAGCTACACCCTGTATATAACACATGTAACTATGACAGGGAAGGTGGCCCCTCTCAGCTCTGGGCCCATAGCACCTGCACTCCCTGCACCTATGGTAGACACACCCTGTATATAATAGAGATGAGCGCCTGAAATTTTTCGGGTTTTGTGTTTTGGTTTTGGGTTCGGTTCCGCGGCAGTGTTTTGGGTTCGAACGCGTTTTGGCAAAACCTCACCGAATTTTTTTTGTCGGATTCGGGTGTGTTTTGGATTCGGGTGTTTTTTTCAAAAAACACTAAAAAACAGCTTAAATCATAGAATTTGGGGGTCATTTTGATCCCAAAGTATTATTAACCTCAAAAACCATAATTTACACTCATTTTCAGTCTATTCTGAATACCTCACACCTCACAATATTATTTTTAGTCCTAAAATTTGCACCGAGGTCGCTGTGTGAGTAAGATAAGCGACCCTAGTGGCCGACACAAACACCGGGCCCATCTAGGAGTGGCACTGCAGTGTCACGCAGGATGTCCCTTCCAAAAAACCCTCCCCAAACAGCACATGACGCAAAGAAAAAAAGAGGCGCAATGAGGTAGCTGTGTGAGTAAGATTAGCGACCCTAGTGGCCGACACAAACACCGGGCCCATCTAGGAGTGGCACTGCAGTGTCACGCAGGATGTCCCTTCCAAAAAACCCTCCCCAAACAGCACATGACGCAAAGAAAAAAAGAGGCGCAATGAGGTAGCTGACTGTGTGAGTAAGATTAGCGACCCTAGTGGCCGACACAAACACCGGGCCCATCTAGGAGTGGCACTGCAGTGTCACGCAGGATGTCCCTTCCAAAAAACCCTCCCCAATCAGCACATGATGCAAAGAAAAAGAAAAGAAAAAAGAGGTGCAAGATGGAATTGTCCTTGGGCCCTCCCACCCACCCTTATGTTGTATAAACAAAACAGGACATGCACACTTTAACCAACCCATCATTTCAGTGACAGGGTCTGCCACACGACTGTGACTGATATGACGGGTTGGTTTGGACCCCCCCCAAAAAAGAAGCAATTAATCTCTCCTTGCACAAACTGGCTCTACAGAGGCAAGATGTCCACCTCATCTTCACCCTCCGATATATCACCGTGTACATCCCCCTCCTCACAGATTATCAATTCGTCCCCACTGGAATCCACCATCTCAGCTCCCTGTGTACTTTGTGGAGGCAATTGCTGCTGGTCAATGTCTCCGCGGAGGAATTGATTATAATTCATTTTAATGAACATCATCTTCTCCACATTTTCTGGATGTAACCTCGTACGCCGATTGCTGACAAGGTGAGCGGCGGCACTAAACACTCTTTCGGAGTACACACTTGTGGGAGGGCAACTTAGGTAGAATAAAGCCAGTTTGTGCAAGGGCCTCCAAATTGCCTCTTTTTCCTGCCAGTATAAGTACGGACTGTGTGACGTGCCTACTTGGATGCGGTCACTCATATAATCCTCCACCATTCTATCAATGTTGAGAGAATCATATGCAGTGACAGTAGACGACATGTCCGTAATCGTTGTCAGGTCCTTCAGTCCGGACCAGATGTCAGCATCAGCAGTCGCTCCAGACTGCCCTGCATCACCGCCAGCGGGTGGGCTCGGAATTCTGAGCCTTTTCCTCGCACCCCCAGTTGCGGGAGAATGTGAAGGAGGAGATGTTGACAGGTCGCGTTCCGCTTGACTTGACAATTTTGTCACCAGCAGGTCTTTCAACCCCAGCAGACTTGTGTCTGCCGGAAAGAGAGATCCAAGGTAGGCTTTAAATCTAGGATCGAGCACGGTGGCCAAAATGTAGTGCTCTGATTTCAACAGATTGACCACCCGTGAATCCTTGTTAAGCGAATTAAGGGCTGCATCCACAAGTCCCACATGCCTAGCGGAATCGCTCCCTTTTAGCTCCTTCTTCAATGCCTCCAGCTTCTTCTGCAAAAGCCTGATGAGGGGAATGACCTGACTCAGGCTGGCAGTGTCTGAACTGACTTCACGTGTGGCAAGTTCAAAGGGCATCAGAACCTTGCACAACGTTGAAATCATTCTCCACTGCACTTGAGACAGGTGCATTCCACCTCCTATATCGTGCTCAATTGTATAGGCTTGAATGGCCTTTTGCTGCTCCTCCAACCTCTGAAGCATATAGAGGGTTGAATTCCACCTCGTTACCACTTCTTGCTTCAGATGATGGCAGGGCAGGTTCAGTAGTTTTTGGTGGTGCTCCAGTCTTCTGTACGTGGTGCCTGTACGCCGAAAGTGTCCCGCAATTCTTCTGGCCACCGACAGCATCTCTTGCACGCCCCTGTCGTTTTTTAAAAAATTCTGCACCACCAAATTCAAGGTATGTGCAAAACATGGGACGTGCTGGAATTTGCCCATATTTAATGCACATACAATATTGCTGGCGTTGTCCGATGCCACAAATCCACAGGAGAGTCCAATTGGGGTAAGCCATTCCGCGATGATCTTCCTCAGTTGCCGTAAGAGGTTTTCAGCTGTGTGCGTATTCTGGAAACCGGTGATACAAAGCGTAGCCTGCCTAGGAAAGAGTTGGCGTTTGCGAGATGCTGCTACTGGTGCCGCCGCTGCTGTTCTTGCGGCGGGAGTCCATACATCTACCCAGTGGGCTGTCACAGTCATATAGTCCTGACCCTGCCCTGCTCCACTTGTCCACATGTCCGTGGTTAAGTGGACATTGGGTACAGCTGCATTTTTTAGGACACTGGTGACTCTTTTTCTGAGGTCTGTGTACATTTTCGGTATCGCCTGCCTAGAGAAATGGAACCTAGATGGTATTTGGTACCGGGGACACAGTACCTCCAACAAGTCTCTAGTTGGCTCTGCAGTAATGATGGATACCGGAACCACGTTTCTCACCACCCAGGATGCCAAGGCCTCAGTTATCCGCTTTGCAGTAGGATGACTGCTGTGATATTTCATCTTCCTCGCAAAGGACTGTTGAACAGTCAATTGCTTACTGGAAGTAGTACAAGTGGGCTTACGACTTCCCCTCTGGGATGACCATCGACTCCCAGCGGCAACAACAGCAGCGCCAGCAGCAGTAGGCGTTACACGCAAGGATGCATCGGAGGAATCCCAGGCAGGAGAGGACTCGTCAGAATTGCCAGTGACATGGCCTGCAGGACTATTGGCATTCCTGGGGAAGGAGGAAATTGACACTGAGGGAGTTGGTGGGGTGGTTTGCGTGAGCTTGGTTACAAGAGGAAGGGATTTACTGGTCAGTGGACTGCTTCCGCTGTCACCCAAAGTTTTTGAACTTGTCACTGACTTATTATGAATGCGCTGCAGGTGACGTATAAGGGAGGATGTTCCGAGGTGGTTAACGTCCTTACCCCTACTTATTACAGCTTGACAAAGGGAACACACGGCTTGACACCTGTTGTCCGCATTTCTGGTGAAATACCTCCACACCGAAGAGCTGATTTTTTTGGTATTTTCACCTGGCATGTCAACGGCCATATTCCTCCCACGGACAACAGGTGTCTCCCCGGGTGCCTGACTTAAACAAACCACCTCACCATCAGAATCCTCCTGGTCAATTTCCTCCCCAGCGCCAGCAACACCCATATCCTCCTCATCCTGGTGTACTTCAACACTGACATCTTCAATCTGACTATCAGGAACTGGACTGCGGGTGCTCCTTCCAGCACTTGCAGGGGGCGTGCAAATGGTGGAAGGCGCATGCTCTTCACGTCCAGTGTTGGGAAGGTCAGGCATCGCAACCGACACAATTGGACTCTCCTTGTGGATTTGGGATTTCGAAGAATGCACAGTTCTTTGCTGTGCTGCTTTTGCCAGCTTGAGTCTTTTCATTTTTCTAGCGAGAGGCTGAGTGCTTCCATCCTCATGTGAAGCTGAACCACTAGCCATGAACATAGGCCAGGGCCTCAGCCGTTCCTTGCCACTCCGTGTGGTAAATGGCATATTGGCAAGTTTACGCTTCTCCTCCGACAATTTTATTTTAGGTTTTGGAGTCCTTTTTTTTCTGATATTTGGTGTTTTGGATTTGACATGCTCTGTACTATGACATTGGGCATCGGCCTTGGCAGACGACGTTGCTGGCATTTCATCGTCTCGGCCATGACTAGTGGCAGCAGCTTCAGCACGAGGTGGAAGTGGATCTTGATCTTTCCCTAATTTTGGAACCTCAACATTTTTGTTCTCCATATTTTAATAGGCACAACTAAAAGGCACCTCAGGTAAACAATGGAGATGGATACTAGTATACAATTATGGACTGCCTGCCGACTGCAGACACAGAGGTAGCCACAGCCGTGAACTACCGTACTGTACTGTGTCTGCAGCTAATATAGACTGGTTGATAAAGAGAAGATGTCTATGTAACTATGTATGTATAAAGAAGACTGAAAAAAATCCACGGTTAGGTGGTATACAATTATGGACGGACTGCCTGCCGAGTGCAGACACAGAGGTAGCCACAGCCGTGAACTACCGTACTGTACTGTGTCTGCAGCTAATATAGACTGGTTGATAAAGAGAAGATGTCTATGTAACTATGTATGTATAAAGAAGAATGAAAAAAAACCACGGTTAGGTGGTATACAATTATGGACGGACTGCCTGCCGAGTGCAGACACAGAGGTAGCCACAGCCGTGAACTACCGTACTGTACTGTGTCTGCAGCTAATATAGACTGGTTGATAAAGAGAAGATGTCTATGTAACTATGTATGTATAAAGAAGAATGAAAAAAATCCACGGTTAGGTGGTATTACAATTATGGACGGACTGCCTGCCGAGTGCAGAGACACAGAGGTAGCCACAGCCGTGAACTACCGTACTGTGTCTGCTGCGACTGGATGATAAATGATATAAAAAATATATATATATCACTACTGCAGCCGGACAGGTATATATTATATATTATATAATGACGGACCTGCTGGACACTGTCTGTCAGCAGAATGAGTTTTATTTTTATAGAATAAAAAAAAAAAAAACACACAAGTGAAGTCACACGACGAGTGTTTAACTTTTTCAGGCAATCACAATATAAGTATACTACTAACTATACTGGTGGTCAGTGTGGTCAGGTCACTGGTCAGTCACACTGGCAGTGGCACTCCTGCAGCAAAAGTGTGCACTGTTTAATTTTAATATAATATGTACTCCTGGCTCCTGCTATAACCTATAACTGGCACTGCAGTAGTGCTCCCCAGTCTCCCCCACAATTATAAGCTGTGTGAGCTGAGCAGTCAGACAGATATATAATATATATAGATGATGCAGCACACTGGCCTGAGCCTGAGCAGTGCACACAGATATGGTATGTGACTGACTGAGTCACTGTGTGTATCGCTTTTTTCAGGCAGAGAACGGATATATTAAATAAACTGCACTGTGTGTCTGGTGGTCACTCACTATATAATATATTATGTACTCCTGGCTCCTGCTATAACCTATAACTGGCACTGCAGTAGTGCTCCCCAGTCTCCCCCACAATTATAAGCTGTGTGAGCTGAGCAGTCAGACAGATATATATAATATTATATATAGATAATAGATGATGCAGCACACTGGCCTGAGCCTGAGCAGTGCACACAGATATGGTATGTGACTGACTGAGTCACTGTGTGTATCGCTTTTTTCAGGCAGAGAACGGATATATTAAATAAACTGCACTGTGTGTCTGGTGGTCACTCACTATATAATATATTATGTACTCCTGGCTCCTGCTATAACCTATAACTGGCACTGCAGTAGTGCTCCCCAGTCTCCCCCACAATTATAAGCTGTGTGAGCTGAGCAGTCAGACAGATATATATAATATTATATATAGATAATAGATGATGCAGCACACTGGCCTGAGCCTGAGCAGTGCACACAGATATGGTATGTGACTGACTGAGTCACTGTGTGTATCGCTTTTTTCAGGCAGAGAACGGATATATTAAATAAACTGCACTGTGTGTCTGGTGGTCACTCACTATATAATATATTATGTACTCCTGGCTCCTGCTATAACCTATAACTGGCACTGCAGTAGTGCTCCCCAGTCTCCCCCACAATTATAAGCTGTGTGAGCTGAGCAGTCAGACAGATATATATAATATTATATATAGATAATAGATGATGCAGCACACTGGCCTGAGCCTGAGCAGTGCACACAGATATGGTATGTGACTGAGTCACTGTGTGCTGTGTATCGCTTTTTTCAGGCAGAGAACGGATTATAAAGTAAACTGCACTGTCCTCACTAGTAAACTCTCTCCACTCAGTCTCTACACTTCTACAGTAACAGTACTCCTCCTAGTCAGCTCCAGTAAATCTCTCTCAGTCTCTTATAATCTAAATGGAGAGGACGCCAGCCACGTCCTCTCCCTATCAATCTCAATGCACGTGTGAAAATGGCGGCGACGCGCGGCTCCTTATATAGAATCCGAGTCTCGCGATAGAATCCGAGCCTCGCGAGAATCCGACAGCGTCATGATGACGTTCGGGCGCGCTCGGGTTAACCGAGCAAGGCGGGAAGATCCGAGTCGCTCGGACCCGTGAAAAAAAACATGAAGTTCTGGCGGGTTCGGATTCAGAGAAACCGAACCCGCTCATCTCTAATCAGTACCCCACTGATTGTTGCACACATCTCCTGTACATGGTAGTACTTAATACAGAGTATTATAACATATTGATATATCAACAGTCAATATGTAGCCCCCCCCCAGCCATGATTGTAACAGGCGGATGTTATACACTGTCCCCCCCCTCCCCCCCCCATCCCCTACTCCTGCCTGATTGGAATGTGAAGTAGGTGGATGTTATATAAAATGTAAAAAAATCCTGTAATAAAGGACCTGATTCAGATCTGATCGCAGCATCAAATTTGTTAGCTAATGGACAAAACCATGGGGGTCATTCCGAGTTGATCGCACACTGCGCTTCTTCGCAGCCGTGCGATCGGGTCAGAACTGCGCATGCGCGGCGGCCGCATTGCACAGGCGCGTCGTTGCCCGGTGACGGCCGTCGCCGGGTAGCGATGCCACTAACGTTGAAAGCGGTCGCAGCGTCGACTGCAAGAAAATTGACAGGAGGAAGGCGGAACTCAACATTTTCTGGGCGTGGAGATCCAAACGTAGGCGCGTCGAGGCGTTTGGAGGGCGGATGTCTGACGTCAATTCCGGGACCTGCATCGCTGGACTGATCACGCAGGGTAAGTAACTCTTACCCTGGTCTTGTTCTACACAAAACTTGTTTTGCATAGCAGGGCTGCACAAGCGATCGCAGCCCTGCTATGCAGAAATACACTCCCCCCATAGGCGGCGTCTAGTTGATCGCACGGGCTACAAAAAGTTGCAGCGTGCGATCAACTCGGAATGACCCCCCATGTGCACTGCAGGTGTGACAGATGTAACATGTGCAGAGAGAGTTAGATTTGGGTGGGTTATATTGTTTCTGTGCAGGGTAAATACTGGCTGCTTTATTTTTACACTGCAATTTAGATTTCAGTTTCAACACACCCCACCCAAATCTAACTCTCTCTGCACATGTTATATCTGCCCCCCCTGCACTGCACATGGTTTTGCCCAACTGGTAACAAATTTGCTGCTGTGATCAACTCTGAATTAGGCCCAAAGTTCACTGGAAGAACTCATGTATATCTCTGTGCACATCCTGGCTCCTGTCTGTAAGCATCTGACGTCATACACACGTGTGTCATGACTGGTCACACGCACAGTACTGCAGGACTGGAGACACAGGCATGTGCTGGAGCCGGGACCCTGCCGGGAGTATTTAGTCAGCCCAGCTCTCGGACAGTTTCGCTGAGGCTCGTGGTCCTCCGGATATGCCCTTTATACAGCCTTGTCGACAGGCCCCCTGAGACCAACAGGGCCCCTTGAGACCAACAGGGCCCTAAGCAACCACTTTAGTTGCCTTGTGGTAAATCCTCCACTGTGTCACTGGGACATAATGTGCAATTGCTCAGTGAAACTGGGTATCCGGTCAGAATGTCGACAGTAACCATGTCAACACAATGTGTACAGTTACAGTAGAATGTCAACATGGTTCAACATACATTCTCAGAATGATGACATGTTCATAATGCCACACCTCCCAACATCTCATCGCCGAGAAGTGGGACTTCTGGCGCGCAGCGCGCCTGCTCCCAAAAGGGGAGAGATCTAAATAAAAGGGGGCGTGGTCTCGTGGCAGTGCCGCAATCGCGAGTCACGCCCCCTTTTACCGTCACTAAAGGGGGCATGACCAGTGCTCTGTGAGCTGCTGGTATGCCCTCAGTCCCTCTCTTCACTGAATAGACGCTGTACGCATGCTAAGCAAAGCAGCGAGTGCAGGAGCCTCCCAACTGCCCCTTCCCTCCCCACCGCGGGACACTGCGGCCCACGGGTGGGACAGCAGGACAATCCCAAAAAAAGGGACTGTCCAGCGAAAATCGGGACAGTTGGGAGGTATGACAACGCCGACAGCTGAAATGCTGAAATGTAAAAGATTTATATTCTTAGATTATGACTGTATTTGTAACTACTGCTCTGGGCAAAGTTATACCACTTTAGTTTAGCTGCTGAGCCCTGTCACTATAAGCACTGAGCAGGGAAATAACAAAAGCACTTGAGGAGCGCAGAGTTGAACCAAAGCTCATTTGCAGAGCTTAACTGTTGCATTTGCGCTGCCCATATTCCGGAACCGAGGTTTTGCCGCATGTATTAGGTACCTCCTATGTATGGATAGGGCCTCTGACATCTGCTGTCATCCGATAGCACAGCAGTTTCTATAGGGTTGTGATACGCATGCTTCAAACTTCTGTAAGCATAACTTTCTGTTATTCCTGGCGACAGGTGCAGGCAGACTTAAGGTGTGTACACACGGTGAGATCCTTGCTATGCCCGACAATGCGATTTCCCTTGAACTCCCCCAGAAGAGATAGCACAGACAGAACAGATTTTTACTATCTGTGCTTAAGATTTTGTCTATGGTGGTCATTCCGAGTTGATCGCTCGCTAGCAGTTTTTAGCAGCCGTGCAAACGCTATGCCGCCTCCCACTGGGAGTGTATTTAGCTTAGCAGAAGTGCGAACGAAAGGATCGCAGAGCGGCGGCAATTTTTTTTGTGCAGTTTTAGAGTAGCTCAATACCTACTCAGCGCTTGCGATCACTTCAGACTGTTCAGTTCCTGTTTTGACGTCACAAACACGCCTGCGTATTCCCCGGCACGCCTGCGTTTTTCTGCACAATCCCTGAAAACGGTCAGTTGCCACCCAGAAACGCCCACTTCCTGTCAATCACTCTGCGGCCAGCAGTGCGACTAAAAAGCTTCGCTAGACCTTGTGTGAAACTACATCTTTCGTGGTAATAGTACTTCGCGCGTGCGCATTGCGCCGCATACACATGCGCAGAAGTGCCTTTTTTTGCCTTATCACTGCACAGCGAACGAATACAGCTAGCGATCAACTCGGAATGACCCCCTATGTGAGAGTTTGACTAAGTGCCAATTGTGACAATACTTTGTACTAGACAGTACACTGGATAGTCAAGACTGACTTGCCTGCACAGTCTATCCAGCCTTACGATACCGACCCCGCGGGAGCGCGCATTGGGATCAAATCTGTATCATAAGCTGCCTAACACCTTGCGGTTGTCCACTAACTTTCCTGAAGATTTGGACTATACAGTCAAAATCTTACAGATTTATCTCACCGTATGTGCACACACACCATAAGGGCACAGCTGTGCTAAAGCAGCCCACAGATATACCACTGACTGCACTCCTGCAGTGATCAGCAGCACTGTGGGGGTGGAAGGGACACTGTGAGGGCTGAAGGGACACTCTGGGGACTGGAGATACACTGTGGGAGCTGTAGAGATACTGTGCGGGTGGAAGGGACACTGTGGGAGCTGGAGATACACTGTGGGGGTGGAAGGGACACTGTGGGAGCTGGAGATACACTGTGGGGGTGGAAGGGACACTGTGAGGGCTAAAGGGACACTGTGGGAGCTGGAGAGACACTGTGGGGGTGGAAGGGACACTGTAGAGGCTGAAGGGACACTGTGGGGGCTGGAGAGACACTGTAGAGGCTGAAGGGACACTGTGGGGGCTGGAGAGACACTGTAGAGGCTAAAGGGACACTGTGGGAGCTGGAGAGACACTGTGGGGGTGGAAGGGACACTGTAGAGGCTGAAGGGACACTGTGGGGGCTGGAGAGACACTGTAGAGGCTGAAGGGACACTGTGGGGGCTGGAGAGACACTGTAGAGGCTAAAGGGACACTGTGGGAGCTGGAGAGACACTGTGGGGGTGGAAGGGACACTGTAGAGGCTGAAGGGACACTGTGGGGGCTGGAGAGACACTGTAGAGGCTGAAGGGACACTGTGGGGGCTGGAGAGACACTGTGGGGGCTGAAGGGAAACGATGGGGTCTGAAGGGATAATGTGTTTACTGGAGAGACACTGTGGGGGCTGTAGTGACACTGTGGGGGGTTGGAGGGACACTGTGGGGTCTGAAGGGACAATGTGGGGACTGGAGAGACACTGTGGGAGCTGTAGAGATACTGTGCGGGTGGAAGGGACACTGTGGGAGCTGGAGATACACTGTGGGGGTGGAAGGGACACTGTGGGAGCTGGAGATACACTGTGGGGGTGGAAGGGACAATGTGAGGGCTGAAGGGACAATCTGGGGTCTGGAGATACACTGTGGGGGTGGAAGGGACACTGTGAGGGCTAAAGGGACACTGTGGGAGCTGGAGAGACACTGTGGGGGTGGAAGGGACACTGTAGAGGCTGAAGGGACACTGTGGGGGCTGGAGAGACACTGTAGAGGCTGAAGGGACACTGTGGGGGCTGGAGAGACACTGTAGAGGCTAAAGGGACACTGTGGGAGCTGGAGAGACACTGTGGGGGTGGAAGGGACACTGTAGAGGCTGAAGGGACACTGTGGGGGCTGGAGAGACACTGTAGAGGCTGAAGGGACACTGTGGGGGCTGGAGAGACACTGTAGAGGCTAAAGGGACACTGTGGGAGCTGGAGAGACACTGTGGGGGTGGAAGGGACACTGTAGAGGCTGAAGGGACACTGTGGGGGCTGGAGAGACACTGTAGAGGCTGAAGGGACACTGTGGGGGCTGGAGAGACACTGTGGGGGCTGAAGGGAAACGATGGGGTCTGAAGGGATAATGTGTTTACTGGAGAGACACTGTGGGGGCTGTAGTGACACTGTGGGGGGTTGGAGGGACACTGTGGGGTCTGAAGGGACAATGTGGGGACTGGAGAGACACTGTGGGAGCTGTAGAGATACTGTGCGGGTGGAAGGGACACTGTGGGAGCTGGAGATACACTGTGGGGGTGGAAGGGACAATGTGAGAGCTGAAGGGACAATCTGGGGTCTGGAGATACACTGTGGGGGTGGAAGGGACACTGTGAGGGCTAAAGGGACACTGTGGGAGCTGGAGAGACACTGTGGGGGTGGAAGGGACACTGTAGAGGCTGAAGGGACACTGTGGGGGCTGGAGAGACACTGTAGAGGCTGAAGGGACACTGTGGGGGCTGGAGAGACACTGTAGAGGCTAAAGGGACACTGTGGGAGCTGGAGAGACACTGTGGGGGTGGAAGGGACACTGTAGAGGCTGAAGGGACACTGTGGGGGCTGGAGAGACACTGTAGAGGCTGAAGGGACACTGTGGGGGCTGGAGAGACACTGTGGGGGCTGAAGGGAAACGATGGGGTCTGAAAGGATAATGTGTTTACTGGAGAGACACTGTGGGGGCTGTAGTGACACTGTGGGGGGTTGGAGGGACACTGTGGGGTCTGAAGGGACAATGTGGGGACTGGAGAGACACTGTGGTGGGTCGAAGGAACACTGAGGGGGGGCTGGAGGGACACTGGTGCCTGAAGGGACAATGTGGGGAGACTGGAGAGACACTGTGGGGGCTGGAGTGACACTGTGGGGGCTTGAAGGAACACTGGGGGGGAGGCTGGAGGGACACTATGGGGACTGAAAGGCCACCGTGGGGGCTGGAGAGACACTGTGGACTGGAGAGGCAGAAGGGGACTAGAGCTGGAGAGACAGAGGGAAGCTGGAGAGACACTGGGGAGTGAGGCTGGAGTGACACAGGGGAGTGAGGCTGGAGTGACATGGGTGTTGGAGAGACATAAGGGCTGATGAGGCTGAAGAGGTCTGGGGAAAGGTGGCTGGATATTATCCACAACTGGCAGGATGCTCGGGGGCAGTAATCTTCATTCTAACGAAACATTACTGATACTGATGGTACCAAATTAACAAATACAACTTAATAATATAACATTTTTGATCAATGAATTTCACATTTTGCCCTGCACCAAAACGTCTGTTACTATGTATTATCTGGTCAAATCTCTTCTATATAACAAAGACATATATATTCCTATGCTAACAGGTGTCTTCCGGACAATGTGTTCTCCTACATGAATAGTTAATACCAACCGAAGTCACCTTCTGCCCGGGGGGCAATATCTTCAGAGCTACCCCACTGCAGAGAAACCACACATAGACAAGGCAGACTCAAGGGACTGGCCCGTACCTGCCAGGGACACGGAGATGGGGGGGAGGCAATAAAAAACTGGGTGTACCTGGCCCCATGATTTTCGTTGCTGGCCCTGCTTTCTGGAGCTTGTGTCCGATAGCTGACACACTCATTAAAGTCCATAGATGTGGTAAATAAGACATTATAAAGGAGGTCTTAAAAGTAATAACATATTTTGCTAATAGCCAAATCTTGATCACGCAAGCTACTGACGTGCAGGATGGGGCACAGCAATTGAATAGAGAAATGTGTGTTCTGGAGAGGAGATGACGGGGAATTGGTGGGGTATCTCGTGCGGAAAGCGCTATGTAGAATTACCTAATGCTTCAAATAAGTGGTTGGTTGCTACCCAAAAAGTTTTCTGTGTCCTGGTTTCTTTGTGTTACCCTCATTTCGCTTAAGTGCTTAGCTAAAGTTCATTTTCTTTAATCTCTTTTTAGTGTAATTGCCGTTTCTTCCTAATAGTTTATCCTCTATTGTTCCTGCCAGTGGGATTTCAAAAAACACGGACCACTCTGTGTGTCATTAGCTAATTATTTCTGTGAAAGTACCAGCGTTTGGCTGAGAAATAAGCATTAGACACAGGACGCTGATTAACCCATTGTCTGAAAGAGTTGTTCTATGGGTCCGAGCTTCTGTGCTATAGCTGCAGAAATGTGACATCAGCCAGCAGCGTACAGTCACTAGAAGATAGCTCGGATCATGGAGGTACATGTGTTTTTTCATTTCTTGTCTTTTTTTTATAATATTTTATGGATATTGACTGCAGCATTATAGCAGCTTACTGAGAAACTGCAAGGACTGTACTTAAATGTTAGCTCTAACTCCCAGCAGGTGCAGTATATAACACCCCAGGGTTAGCGGGTATGTGTAAGTGATTGAGAGATGTATCACAGGTGTTGGGTGATGGACCTTTCCCCTGAAATGTTTCTCCCTGCAGGATACATTGATACAAAACAGGAATGTGTCAACAATTCCAACAGGATGTAATTTTATAGAGCTGCAACGTCCTCTGGATTGAAGATGATGATTGGTTAATTGCCATTAATTTTGAATAATCAGGAACGAAAAATTGAGCATAAAAGATGAACAAAGAGAAGACAATTGGCTACAGTTCACACCACAAAGGAGCATTCAATATGCAAAAGACAAGTAATTGGAATCTCAGAAGAATGGCAGAATATCACTGGAATCATGGATGAACACATTAATTAGAATCACAAATATTGGCATGAGATAATTGGAATCACATAATGTAGTCATGAGGAGAGTGATGAAAAATACAATTAATAATAACCAACACTAATTCTCTAGCTTTCCCTAGTCAAGGTATGACAATCTTCACAAGCAATAAACGTTGGAGCTCTGGTAGAAGTCTGCTCTGCCACAGTATGTTAATGGGGGCTTGGCACACAAATGAACTGGGAAATCCTGGGTGATAATGGAGACAATTCTTCACAGTTCTATGCAAAAAGAATGTAGCTAGAGAAGGGATGGTAGTGATTCTCAACAGATTCAACTCACTTAGCTATGAGGGTTTTCCAAATGGAACAAACTCTATCTCTTTCTTGTTTAGAGGGCTGTGTTCAAACTGGCCACAAACTCAGTCTTTTAAAGAAATGTCTGCATTTGCACTGATAACACAACTCAGTCTCAAATAAGTTTCACAGTCTCAATGTGGAAGGGAAATAGGGTTGCCTCAATAACCTCCTTGTAGTACTTAACTTGCGGATTGTGGCATTGCAGTGTTTAACTTAGGGAGTGTGGTGCTATGCTGTCCATGCCCTTTAACTGCACAGATGATTGTAGGGGCTCTTTTTACTTAATCTCTCTTGGACTCACTCAGACCCTCTTAAACGGAGGTGACCACTTGCTCAGCCAGACCTTAATTGCTCCTCTTAACTCCAAGATGGCCGCTGCATCTGCATCTCTCCTCAGGCCTGTCGGTGTTCGGTTTCTGGCTGCGGCACTTTTTTCTCCGCCAGCACCCTGCTGCTTGCACTCTGCAGCGCTGCTCTCACCACTCAGCGTACCGCGGCTGACGGTTATTCAGCTCTCACTCTGCTCTGCGTGTAACTAGTGTTCCCACACCCCCTCTGTCTCTCCACACAACACAACTCCTCCCACCTTCTTCCCACAAGGCTCTCATCTCCCAGGCTGCCCCTGTCCAATCAGCGGTCCTCATCCAGAGATCCATGGGATCTGACCAGGGTCGCGGCTTTAACTCCTGCTCTACCGCGCTCTTCCCTTGTGTTGCTGCAGACCTGTGAGTCAGGCCTTAAAAGTGTACAGACACACTGCTTTTCAGGGTACCACAAATACATACTGTATATATGAAACGTGTGCAGTAAAACTGCTGGAATGATGCTATAATGGGATTCCCAAATATATTAGAGAATTACTAGGTTCAAGATTACTTTACTATAAAAAGTCAGTGCGCCTTCTCCCCGTCTTGCTGATTTACTGTAACTTCCGATACTTCAAATAGTGCTTCTGCCAGAAATTTGCTGCTGAAAACCAAGAAAGCAACTGTGACCATACTAATTCATGGTTTAAGCGTAGCGGACATTTTCCCAGTGATTTCTATTGTGCTGCAGCCATCAACTCGGGACTACGGAGGGGGAAGTATTCCAAAAATGGGTGCAGGGTGTGCATTGTGGCGACTCGTGCTACAGCCCCCTAAAGACAGCGCTCAACAACCCGGCAATTGCCGGGTTGGTGACGCGGCTAGTGGCGCGGCAGTGGCGGTGCTGGGAGATCACATGATCTCCCAGCGCCGCACTCCCATACACTGTGAACGGGAGCCGTGTCGCCTCGACACGGCTCCCGTTCACACTAGACAGCTAGCCGGGTTGAACACGTGTTCAACCCGGCTAGCTACCAGGGTAGGATTCCCGGATCACTTGATCCGGGAATTTGCCGGGGAACCATTTTCCACTAGGGAAAAACACGGGTAAATGCGCGCCCCCGCGCATTTATCCGTGTTTCTAAGAGCTAGTGGTAAAGGGGTATCAGTGTCAGTGGATTACTTTGGAAGTCCATAGAGCATCTGTGCAAGCAGGCACCTGCACTAAGGGAGACATTGCCTCTGAAGAGAGCTAAAATGGAGAAACTCTGACTCGTGTGAGGGGAGAGTCCTCAGCAGGATGCATCTGAAGCTGGTTTTGTTGCTTTCTATGTACGAGATGACCTGCAAAATATATCATAATGTACCTAGCCATGGCAGAAACTAGGGGTGTGCCAGTGGTGCCACCATGCAGATGGCAGAGCCGCTGCCCCCCGGTCCCTACATCTGGCTAGCAGTCTGCCTGGAATGGCCCTGAGGTAAGAATCTCTACTGTAGAGCCACTCAAAGCATCCCTAGTATGCTTCAGGTATTGCATGGTGGCACCACCCTCTATGCATGACATCATGCATGCAGGGGGCGTGGTCATCAAAGGGCGCTGGGACACCCAGTTACTGCTCTTTACCTGATAATGGGCTGTTAGAATAGAGAAATATTCTGCTACCATCAATAGCAGCTAATAAGGTAATGGAGCCCTCTGGCCTGACCTGATGCAGGAGAAGAGTAAAACTAAAGGGCTCCATACACTACAACGATAATGCACGATTTCATCCGATTTCGGCCTTTCGGGCTGATATAGTGGATGAAAAGTGGCAAATTGGATGTGTTTGACATCCGATCCGATGCGCGGTCCCGTGAGCATCAGATCGGAGCCCCTAGGTCGTTAGTGCTGCACTCGTGATTTCTCGTATCCCACAGGCATGGCTGGGATCGCATAAGATACATCATATGCAAAAGGACCGCGTACGATGTATCCTATGCGATCCTGCCGTCCGGGAGTCTGCCGGGTGATTCAATGGAAATCTTATGTGACGTGAGGGTCCGACATGTCGCCGTAGTGTATGGGGCCCTTTAGCGGACTGTTTTCTCAAGACATTTACCAGGTTGACATATTAAATTGGGTTTGTAGATATACGTGGAACATGCGTCACGCAAATAGGCACCTGGTGTCTCACTACATATCAGAAGTCATTACTTGAGACCTTCAGGTTCTCACTGTTGTTATAAATCCAGGATAGGTGTTACATAAACCGATAGATGTTACTCTGATGGAGCTGACTCCTCTCTGCCCAGGGTACAGGTCATAGGACCTACATCAAGCACCCTATGGTTCTCCCCTGAAGAGAACATATACTCCTTACAGATCAGCCTTCCGCCTAACATTCTCAGTAATGGTCAATCATTGAAGGCTTCTGAGGCCTTATGCAGAGCCGGACGCAAGCCAATAGTGGCAGCTCCCTCCTCTTATCCCCTGGGTCACCTGCATCTATAGTATGAGTGGGGCTTTTGCTTCAGTAAGTAGTGGAGTTGCTACAAACCGCAGTGCGCAATGGCGACATGTTACAGACAGTGGCCAGATGGTGCAGATGATGAGCCTCCAAGTCTCTTGCAGCATCTGAATTGTGAACTAGGCGCACGTAGGAAATGTTATTTTTTACTATGAGAACATTTATAAATCTATGCGCAGCCGCCCCCTTCACCGATAGAGTATGCATATGCAGCATTCCTTGGGCAGTATTCAATTCTTTTCACCCCCTTCCACACCCGTTCTGTTTCTGCTAATGGGCGTGGTGTAATTATTTCAGCTCGCTACCCCCGGGGTAGCGAGGGCGCCCAACCCTTTACGCAGCTAAACCTGATTACTATGGGCGTGATATGCGCAATAACGGAGATCACTTTAGAAAGGAGATTGGGGGCGGGATGTATTAACATACATCACCGCACCTCGCCGGTTACCGCAGCGATGTTGATCGCGTAAGTACTAACATATGCGATCAACATCGCGATGCGGTGACGGAGGCCCCCCGCGATACCTGTTAGGTGGTCTGCGGGGGGTCTCCGTCACCTCCATGGGGTCCCCACACTGCCTTGATGCCGGGTAGCAGCAGCAGCAGGCTGCCCCCGGCGCCTCCTCCTCCCCCCTGCAGCCGGAAGGACGTCCGGCTGCGTTGCTAGGGGGAGGAGGAGATTACCTTCCGGGTCCGGGGTATCATGGAGGAAGGTAAGCTGGGGGGAGGGGGGTCGGCGTCTGCGGCGGTGTCGACGGGTTGCGGCGGTCGGCGAAAAGAAGCCCATAGGCTTCTATAGGGTATCGCCATCCAGAGACGGCGATACCCTGGACGCCGAAAACGCGGCGGTAGGGTGTTAGTAAATATGAAAATGCGGTAAAACCCCCGTTTTCGGGGGTTTTACCGCATTTTTGCTTTTGTACATCCCGCCCTGGGCGTGATACCGTATATCATTTGAATACCACCCAATGTGTGTGTAAAATGAGTGTGCACTGCAAGGGAAAGGGACGATGTTTCAGCAGTTTTAGTGCCTGACTCACGTAATCCATGCACAATGCCAATGTTCACTCACTTGACTGATTATACACAACTCCGTATGTGTGGAAAATTCTAAAAGCCCCCGCGACGCATGCGTTACACAGTGTATGCACAAAGGCGCTAATGCGATGCTTTCAGATTGTATCAGAAAGGTGGAGGAAAAGTCATGGTTATTCCTGTGCGGGGACAAGTGCATGCACAAATGGGCCGTTCAGAATTTTAGGAGTGTCGCAGCCATGTAAGCGGCTGCATTTCCAGATTCACAGCTGCAAACGTAAGGGCCTACTAACTAGAGATGAGCAGGTTCGGTTCCCTGAGAACTGAACCCCTCCGAACTTCATGCTCGGGTCTTCCCGCCAGACTCGGAAACCAGAACGAGGCAAAACGTCATCATCCCGCTTTCGGATTCTCACAGGATTTAGATCCCATATAAACAGCCCCGTGTCGCCGCCATTTTCACTCCGGACTTGGAGAGTGAGGGAGACAGACCTCTGTCTCTCTCTGTGGGTGGTGGCGTCGGGTGGGGTTAGTGTGTGCTCTGTAGGGGTGCTGCTATAGTCACTGTGGTGTACCTGTGCGGTGTTAGGGGTGCTGTCCTGGCTGTCACTGGTGTTTCATGTGCTGCAGCTGTACATGGGTGTTGCTGTCCTGTACAGGGTGCAGGGGCACAGCCCTCCTGTATGCTGTAAAATATAGGGGTGCTGCTGGCCCTATATGTTGTAAAAATTCAGGGGTGCAGTTGTTAAACATTAAAAGCACAATGCTCCTGTATGCTGTAAAATATTGGGGTGTTGCTGTTCAAATAACATTGCACTGGCCTTGTATGCTATAAAAATTCAGGGGTGCAGTGAAAATCAATGTACACTGGCCCTGTCTTGTATGCTGTAATAATTCTAGGGTGCAGTGAAAATCAATGTACACTGGCTCTGTCTTTAATGCTGTAATAATTCCAGGGTGCAGTGAAAATCAATGTACAGTGGCCATGTCTTGTATGCTGTAATAATTCTAGGGTGCAGTGAAAATCAATGTACACTGACCCTGTCTTGTATGCTGTAATTATTCTAGGGTGCAGTGAAAATCAATGCACACTGGCCCTGTCTTGTATGCTGTAATTATTCTAGGGTGCAGTGAAAATCAATGCACACTGGCCCTGTCTTGTATGCTGTAATTATTCTAGGGTGCAGTGAAAATCAATGCACACTGGCCCTGTCTTGTATGCTGTAATTATTCTAGGGTGCAGTGAAAATCAATGTACACTGGCCCTGTCTTGTATGCTGTAAAATTACAATTTTACAAATTTACAACTGTAAAATTTGTGTTGTGAAAATACAGGGTTGCTGGCACTGTCTGCGGTTGCAATGTCTAGGCCTGACCTTCCCAACACTGTATGTTCCCTGCAAGTGCTGGTAGGAGAACCGCCAGTTCAGCTGCTGATATTGAGATTGAGGATGTCACTGTAGAAGTACACCAGGATGAGGGGGATATGGGTGTAGCTGGCACTGAGGAGGAAGTTGACAATGAGGAATCTAATGGTGATGTAGTTTGTTTGACTAAGGCACCAGTGGAGACAGTTGTTGTCCATGGGATGAGAAAGCCCATTGTCATGCCTGGGCAAAATACCAAAAAAGCCACCTCTTCGGTGTGGAATTATTTCTCCACAAATCCGGACAACAGGTGTCAAGCCGTGTGTTGCCTTTGTCAATCCATAATAAGTAGAGATGAGCGGGTTCGGTTTCTCTGAAACCGAACCCGCACGAACTTCATGTTTTTTTTACGGGTCCGAGCAGACTCGGATCCTCCCGCCTTGCTCGGTTAACCCGAGCGCGCCCGAACGTCATCATGACGCTGTCGGATTCTCGCGAGACTCGGATTCTATATAAGGAGCCGCGCGTCGCCGCCATTTTCACACGTGCATTGAGATTGATAGGGAGAGGACGTGGCTGGCGTCCTCTCCATTAGAAATTAGATTAGAAGAGAGAGAGAGATTGTGCAGAGTCAGACAGAGTTTACCACAGTGACCAGTGCAGTTGTTGTTAGTTAACTTTTATTTATTTTAATATAATATATCCGTTCTCTGCTATATCCGTTCTCTGCCTGAAAAAAAACGATACACAGCAGCAGCCAGTCACACAGTGTGACTCAGTCTGTGTGCACTCAGCTCAGCCCAGTGTGCTGCACATCAATGTATAAAAGGCAAAGCTTATAATAATTGTGGGGGAGACTGGGGAGCACTGCAGGTTGTTATAGCAGGAGCCCCCAGGAGTACATAATATTATATTAATTTAAAATTAAACAGTGCACACTTTTGCTGCAGGAGTGCCACTGCCAGTGTGACTAGTGGTGACCAGTGCCTGACCACCAGTATAGTAGTATATTGTTGTATGTATTGTATACTATCTCTTTATCAACCAGTCTATATTAGCAGCAGACACAGTACAGTGCGGTAGTTCACGGCTGTGGCTACCTCTGTGTCGGCAGTCGGAACTCGGCAGGCAGTCCGTCCATCCATAATTGTATTACAATATATACCACCTAACCGTGGTATTTTTTTTTCTTTCTTTATACCGTCGTCATAGTGTCATACTAGTTGTTACGAGTATACTACTATCTCTTTATCAACCAGTGTACAGTGCGGTAGTTCACGGCTGTGGCTACCTCTGTGTCGGCAGTCGGCAGGCAGTCCGTCCATCCATAATTGTATTATTATTATAATATATACCACCTAACCGTGGTTTTTTTTTCATTCTTTATACCGTCATAGTGTCATACTAGTTGTTACGAGTATACTACTATCTCTTTATCAACCAGTGTACAGTGCGGTAGTTCACGGCTGTGGCTACCTCTGTGTCGGCAGTCGGCAGGCAGTCCGTCCATCCATAATTGTATTATTATTATAATATATACCACCTAACCGTGGTTTTTTTTTCATTCTTTATACCGTCGTCATAGTGTCATACTAGTTGTTACGAGTATACTACTATCTCTTTATCAACCAGTGTACAGTGCGGTAGTTCACGGCTGTGGCTACCTCTGTGTCGGCAGTCGGCAGGCAGTCCGTCCATCCATAATTGTATTATTATTATAATATATACCACCTAACTGTGGTATTTTTTTTTCTTTCTTTATACCGTCGTCATAGTGTCATACTAGTTGTTACGAGTATACTACTATCTCTTTATCAACCAGTGTACAGTGCGGTAGTTCACGGCTGTGGCTACCTCTGTGTCGGCAGTCGGCAGGCAGTCCGTCCATCCATAATTGTATTATTATTATAATATATACCACCTAACTGTGGTATTTTTTTTTCTTTCTTTATACCGTCGTCATAGTGTCATACTAGTTGTTACGAGTATACTACTATCTCTTTATCAACCAGTGTACAGTGCGGTAGTTCACGGCTGTGGCTACCTCTGTGTCGGCAGTCGGCAGGCAGTCCGTCCATCCATAATTGTATTATTATTATAATATATACCACCTAACCGTGGTTTTTTTATACCACCTAACCGTGGCAGTCCGTCCATAATTGTATACTAGTATCCAATCCATCCATCTCCATTGTTTACCTGAGGTGCCTTTTAGTTCTGCCTATAAAATATGGAGAACAAAAAAGTTGAGGTTCCAAAATTAGGGAAAGATCAAGATCCACTTCCACCTCGTGCTGAAGCTGCTGCCACTAGTCATGGCCGAGACGATGAAATGCCAGCAACGTCGTCTGCCAAGGCCGATGCCCAATGTCATAGTACAGAGCATGTCAAATCCAAAACACCAAATATCAGAAAAAAAAGGACTCCAAAACCTAAAATAAAATTGTCGGAGGAGAAGCGTAAACTTGCCAATATGCCATTTACCACACGGAGTGGCAAGGAACGGCTGAGGCCCTGGCCTATGTTCATGGCTAGTGGTTCAGCTTCACATGAGGATGGAAGCACTCAGCCTCTCGCTAGAAAACTGAAAAGACTCAAGCTGGCAAAAGCACCGCAAAGAACTGTGCGTTCTTTGAAATCCCAAATCCACAAGGAGAGTCCAATTGTGTCGTTTGCGATGCCTGACCTTCCCAACACTGGACGTGAAGAGCATGCGCCTTCCACTATTTGCATGCCCCCTGCAAGTGCTGGAAGGAGCACCCGCAGTCCAGTTCCTGATAGTCAGATTGAAGATGTCAGTGTTGAAGTACACCAGGATGAGGAGGATATGGGTGTTGCTGGCGCTGGGGAGGAAATTGACCAGGAGGATTCTGATGGTGAGGTGGTTTGTTTAAGTCAGGCACCCGGGGAGACACCTGTTGTCCGTGGGAGGAATATGGCCGTTGACATGCCAGGTGAAAATACCAAAAAAATCAGCTCTTCGGTGTGGAGGTATTTCACCAGAAATGCGGACAACAGGTGTCAAGCCGTGTGTTCCCTTTGTCAAGCTGTAATAAGTAGGGGTAAGGACGTTAACCACCTCGGAACATCCTCCCTTATACGTCACCTGCAGCGCATTCATAATAAGTCAGTGACAAGTTCAAAAACTTTGGGTGACAGCGGAAGCAGTCCACTGACCAGTAAATCCCTTCCTCTTGTAACCAAGCTCACGCAAACCACCCCACCAACTCCCTCAGTGTCAATTTCCTCCTTCCCCAGGAATGCCAATAGTCCTGCAGGCCATGTCACTGGCAAGTCTGACGAGTCCTCTCCTGCCTGGGATTCCTCCGATGCATCCTTGCGTGTAACGCCTACTGCTGCTGGCGCTGCTGTTGTTGCCGCTGGGAGTCGATGGTCATCCCAGAGGGGAAGTCGTAAGCCCACTTGTACTACTTCCAGTAAGCAATTGACTGTTCAACAGTCCTTTGCGAGGAAGATGAAATATCACAGCAGTCATCCTACTGCAAAGCGGATAACTGAGTCCTTGACAACTATGTTGGTGTTAGACGTGCGTCCGGTATCCGCCGTTAGTTCACAGGGAACTAGACAATTTATTGAGGCAGTGTGCCCCCGTTACCAAATACCATCTAGGTTCCACTTCTCTAGGCAGGCGATACCGAGAATGTACACGGACGTCAGAAAAAGACTCACCAGTGTCCTAAAAAATGCAGTTGTACCCAATGTCCACTTAACCACGGACATGTGGACAAGTGGAGCAGGGCAGGGTCAGGACTATATGACTGTGACAGCCCACTGGGTAGATGTATGGACTCCCGCCGCAAGAACAGCAGCGGCGGCACCAGTAGCAGCATCTCGCAAACGCCAACTCTTTCCTAGGCAGGCTACGCTTTGTATCACCGCTTTCCAGAATACGCACACAGCTGAAAACCTCTTACGGCAACTGAGGAAGATCATCGCGGAATGGCTTACCCCAATTGGACTCTCCTGTGGATTTGTGGCATCGGACAACGCCAGCAATATTGTGTGTGCATTAAATATGGGCAAATTCCAGCACGTCCCATGTTTTGCACATACCTTGAATTTGGTGGTGCAGAATTTTTTAAAAAACGACAGGGGCGTGCAAGAGATGCTGTCGGTGGCCAGAAAAATTGCGGGACACTTTCGGCGTACAGGCACCACGTACAGAAGACTGGAGCACCACCAAAAACTACTGAACCTGCCCTGCCATCATCTGAAGCAAGAAGTGGTAACGAGGTGGAATTCAACCCTCTATATGCTTCAGAGGTTGGAGGAGCAGCAAAAGGCCATTCAAGCCTATACAATTGAGCACGATATAGGAGATGGAATGCACCTGTCTCAAGTGCAGTGGAGAATGATTTCAACGTTGTGCAAGGTTCTGATGCCCTTTGAACTTGCCACACGTGAAGTCAGTTCAGACACTGCCAGCCTGAGTCAGGTCATTCCCCTCATCAGGCTTTTGCAGAAGAAGCTGGAGGCATTGAAGAAGGAGCTAACACGGAGCGATTCCGCTAGGCATGTGGGACTTGTGGATGCAGCCCTTAATTCGCTTAACAAGGATTCACGGGTGGTCAATCTGTTGAAATCAGAGCACTACATTTTGGCCACCGTGCTCGATCCTAGATTTAAAGCCTACCTTGGATCTCTCTTTCCGGCAGACACAGGTCTGCTGGGGTTGAAAGACCTGCTGGTGACAAAATTGTCAAGTCAAGCGGAACGCGACCTGTCAACATCTCCTCCTTCACATTCTCCCGCAACTGGGGGTGCGAGGAAAAGGCTCAGAATTCCGAGCCCACCCGCTGGCGGTGATGCAGGGCAGTCTGGAGCGACTGCTGATGCTGACATCTGGTCCGGACTGAAGGACCTGACAACGATTACGGACATGTCGTCTACTGTCACTGCATATGATTCTCTCAACATTGATAGAATGGTGGAGGATTATATGAGTGACCGCATCCAAGTAGGCACGTCACACAGTCCGTACTTATACTGGCAGGAAAAAGAGGCAATTTGGAGGCCCTTGCACAAACTGGCTTTATTCTACCTAAGTTGCCCTCCCACAAGTGTGTACTCCGAAAGAGTGTTTAGTGCCGCCGCTCACCTTGTCAGCAATCGGCGTACGAGGTTACATCCAGAAAATGTGGAGAAGATGATGTTCATTAAAATGAATTATAATCAATTCCTCCGCGGAGACATTGACCAGCAGCAATTGCCTCCACAAAGTACACAGGGAGCTGAGATGGTGGATTCCAGTGGGGACGAATTGATAATCTGTGAGGAGGGGGATGTACACGGTGATATATCGGAGGGTGAAGATGAGGTGGACATCTTGCCTCTGTAGAGCCAGTTTGTGCAAGGAGAGATTAATTGCTTCTTTTTTGGGGGGGGTCCAAACCAACCCGTCATATCAGTCACAGTCGTGTGGCAGACCCTGTCACTGAAATGATGGGTTGGTTAAAGTGTGCATGTCCTGTTTTGTTTATACAACATAAGGGTGGGTGGGAGGGCCCAAGGATAATTCCATCTTGCACCTCTTTTTTCTTTTCTTTTTCTTTGCATCATGTGCTGATTGGGGAGGGTTTTTTGGAAGGGACATCCTGCGTGACACTGCAGTGCCACTCCTAGATGGGCCCGGTGTTTGTGTCGGCCACTAGGGTCGCTTATCTTTCTCACACAGTCAGCTACCTCATTGCGCCTCTTTTTTTCTTTGCGTCATGTGCTGTTTGGGGAGGGTTTTTTGGAAGGGACATCCTGCGTGACACTGCAGTGCCACTCCTAGATGTGCCCGGTGTTTGTGTCGGCCACTAGGGTCGCTAATCTTACTCACACAGTCAGCTACCTCATTGCGCCTCTTTTTTTCTTTGCGTCATGTGCTGTTTGGGGAGGGTTTTTTGGAAGGGCCATCCTGCGTGACACTGCAGTGCCACTCCTAGATGGGCCCGGTGTTTGTGTCGGCCACTAGGGTCGCTAATCTTACTCACACAGCTACCTCATTGCGCCTCTTTTTTTCTTTGCGTCATGTGCTGTTTGGGGAGGGTTTTTTGGAAGGGACATCCTGCGTGACACTGCAGTGCCACTCCTAGATGGGCCCGGTGTTTGTGTCGGCCACTAGGGTCGCTTATCTTTCTCACACAGCTACCTCATTGCGCCTCTTTTTTTCTTTGCGTCATGTGCTGTTTGGGGAGGGTTTTTTGGAAGGGACATCCTGCGTGACACTGCAGTGCCACTCCTAGATGGGCCCGGTGTTTGTGTCGGCCACTAGGGTCGCTTATCTTTCTCACACAGTCAGCTACCTCATTGCGCCTCTTTTTTTCTTTGCGTCATGTGCTGTTTGGGGAGGGTTTTTTGGAAGGGACATCCTGCGTGACACTGCAGTGCCACTCCTAGATGGGCCCGGTGTTTGTGTCGGCCACTAGGGTCGCTTATCTTACTCACACAGCGACCTCGGTGCAAATTTTAGGACTAAAAATAATATTGTGAGGTGTGATGTGTTCAGAATAGGCTGAAAATGAGTGTAAATTATGTTTTTTGAGGTTAATAATACTTTGGGATCAAAATTACCCCCAAATTCTATGATTTAAGCTGTTTTTTAGGGTTTTTTGAAAAAAACACCCGAATCCAAAACACACCCGAATCCGACAAAAAAAATTCGGTGAGGTTTTGCCAAAACGCGTTCGAACCCAAAACACGGCCGCGGAACCGAACCCAAAACCAAAACACAAAACCCGAAAAATTTCAGGCGCTCATCTCTAATAATAAGTAGGGGTAAGGACGTTAACCACCTAGGAACATCCTCCCTTATACGACACCTGCAGCACATTAATCAGTAGTCGTTGTCAAGTGACAATTAAATTAAATTAAAGTGAAGTACATTGTCAAGTATGTGCTGTTTGGGGCCTAGTTTTTAAAGCTGCCATCCTGTCTGCCACTGCAGTGCCACCCCTAGATGGGCCAGGTGTTTGTGCCGCACACTTGTGTCGCTTAGCTTGGTCATCCAGCGACCTTGGTGCAACCTTCTGGCCTAAAAACAATATTGTGAGGTGTCAGGTGTTCAGAATAGATGGGAAATGAGTGGAAATGAATGTTATTGAGGTTAATAATACTGTAGGATCAAAATGACCCCCAAATTCTGTGATTTTAGGGGGTCATTCTACCCTTTCGCACTCTGCAATTTCTCGCAGCCGTGAGAACAGGTCTGAACTGCGCATGTGCACGGGCGGCAATGCGTGGGCGCGTCGGTCGCCAGTGACGGCTATCGCCACGGAGCGATGGACCTTACGAAGAAGCCGTTCGCAGCGGCGAACGCAAGAAGATTGACAGGCAGAAGGCGGACCTGTGCAACTCACTGTTTTCGAGGAGTGTCTGGAAAAACGAAGGCGTGCCCAGCCGTTGAAGAGGAGGGTTTGTGTCGTCCGCTCCAAGCCGGATCATCGCATGCCGGTGAGTCCTGAGCTGTGCAGAGACTGCACAAACTTTTTGTTTGTGCAGCTCTCTGCTCAAGCGATTGCAGCCCTGCACAGCCCTAACCCCCTCCCCTGTAGGCGGCGATTACCTGGTCGCAGCAGTGCAAAAAAAAGAGCCTGCGTGTGACCAGGTCGGAATGACCCCCTTAGCTGTTTTTATGTTTTTTTAAAAAATCATCCAGATCCAAAACCAAAACACGAAAAGTGCCCGCCGCAAATCTTTACTACTAACCTACTTTCCTGGTCTCCTCTCCAGGAGTAGCCCGGGGAGGAGACGATGTTTCGTTGGTAAGCCCCGCCCCCATCACGGCAAAATACCACCATTGGAGGATCCGCGTGGAAGGGGGTAGGGCTAAGTGACACAAATTTGCATAACATGGCGCTACCCCCTCTATAGGTGCCGGAATCCCAGGTATAATCACATTCTGTCCACCTCACTAGAAAGCGGACGGGATGCGGGAGATTCGGCCACGCTTCCGCGGATGTGGAACTTACAGCAGGGTTAGAGCAAACACAAATCAGCGGCTACTCCGCCCACTATGTGCCTGCCAATTTACTGACAATTTGTTATGTACAGTACCCCCACCATGCCCTTACTGTATTATGGCCGCGTCTTCATGCCCACTGTCAGCATTTGCATGCCTATTCCAGCTCCGGTCCCGGCCCCTGAGTCATACACCTGAAAAAAAGATGCACAGCTAAAGAAAACGCAAGTTGCGGCCATAAAATGTTTCAAATCATGTTTTCACCCCTCAGTCGTTGCTGGAGTAATGCATGGGTGGAAATTTGCATTAGCATAAGGTGGTAAGTAGCCCTGGCCGGTGTGTTCAGTTCCTGAGAGAGACTGGTCTATTCATGAAGTGTGAAGAAGTGAGCCAGTGGAGAAGTTGCCCATGGCAACCAATCAGCATTGAAGTCACATTTATAATTTGCATACTATGCAATTGTACGAAGCAGCTGATTGGTTGCCATGGGCAACTTCTCCACTGGCTCACTTCTCCACACTTTTCACTGCTTCATGAATAGACCTCTGAGATACTTCCTGCGTTACTTGTTGCAGGTGTTTTATCGCTTTCCTTTATCTGCTGATCGGCGAGCCCAGTGCGCCTCTGAACGACTGTCAGATATCTGCAGGGAGGAGGGGTGTGGTGGGGAGGATCTGAACAGAACATGTTCTCTTTAATGTTCACAATCTGGGTTACAGGGAGTCATGGAGGAATAATCACTTGACGCGCAAAGTTTCGCTTAGCAACAGATTTTTATTTTGAGCTAATCAGAGAGAGAAAAACAAAATCCAGGAAATGCTGCCAAGTTCCAGCAATGTTTTATAATAGAAATGTGCATTTATGTTCAGTATTTTTGACTTCCCAAAATGTCTGTGACAAATTGTATACTGACGTAGCTTCATCTGCTAAGGCAGGAACAGAGGCGCTGGTTAGCTATTAAGCACAACAATAACAGGAACAAAAAGTGCCATTATGCCCACACAGAATGCCTGGCACACATCCAGTGCTGGCAATCAACAGCCTAGGTATATAACAAAAAGGCGGGTTGACTCAAACATCTAAAAAAAACCCCATCACATACTGTATAATAAAAAATATATAGAATAGACAATGTACTGTGTCACAATGGAACATGGGTAAGAAATATCCGCTTTATCGGTGGTGAAGAATTCCCGCTTTGAGGGGGGTATGTAGTAAGCAGTGATAAAAGTGGAGAAGTGAGCCAGTGGAGAAGTTACCCATGGCAACCAATCAACAGCTCTGTATACTTTTATAGTATGCAAATTATAAATGTTACGTCAATGCTGATTGGTTGCCATGGGCAACTTCTCCACTGGCTCACTTCTCTACTTTTATCACTGCTTAGTACATATCCCCTTAAATACCATAAACTACTCTTAGCTACAGGTCAATTAAGTGACTGTATAGACAACGTTGTCAGATAAGTAGTAATTGATTTAAGCGCTAAGTTTATATGGCAGCATGCAGTGATCAACTTGTAAATGACACCATCAACTGTTGTTCCGACTAGACACAAGTCAGATGGATCCCAACTGGAAGAACACTGGAACCATCCAATCAGGATCTGGCTGTCATTTCCAGAAGAGGAGTCCACAAGTAGACCATTGTGTGTAGATCCATGTTAAATTGAGTTCAGGTTTTAATTGCACCCTGCCCTGTCCTGCTAGTGCTTTTTAGTTCCACCACATCTTTGCAAATATTTAGTTTGAGTTTCAATAGGTTCCGGAAAGCCAGACAGACCCAAAAAGTGGCAGCATTATGCTTACTGGTTAAACAGACTGTCATTATGCTATTAAGCAAGTTTAAGCATCAGTTACATCTATAATCCTAATACAGGTCTGTGAAAACATTGGGATGGTATGAGTGTTTTGTTTTTTTCTTGCAGCCTTCTAGGTAACACACATATTTTTCCATAGATTGGTGTATTTGCATATCTGTGCTTGGCTAAAGATTGAATGTGCTTTACAGTTAGGAACATGGTAATAAAATGAAACCATTTATCATCAGTCAGACAGAGGGCAGTCAGAAGTGAGACTGTGCAGAAACTCGTCCTGTACTCTAAGCTTGGAGAAGTTTGACTGAGCAGTTACTTTGTGAATCTGTTCCTAATGGGTCCGTTTGTATTTTGCAACCCTTAAACAGTTCCGTTAGACCCCACTCTGCGCAGTCTTAGCGCCTCTCATCTACAAATAACAGGAGACATATGTTTAGGTTTGGATCAGCTTCGTGTGAGAAACAGGTAAAGAGCTAAGTATTGCGCGCAAATTATAATCAATGGAAAAGAAAAACATTACCATGGAAACCATAGATCTTATAACGTCATTGTGCGGAATATGCAAATATCTTTTCATGTTTGACTACTCTCGAATAAGTTATATATTAAGATCAAGTTGTGTGGATCTGTCAGTCATCCCTTTTATTGGATATGCAACACTCTTCTTATTACTGCGCCCACCAGAATGATAAGTACCCTGAGGGTTTACGTACAGCGGCCAGACGACGCAGCAGAGAAATTTCCTTCTCGTCTACTTATCTGATCAGAACACGAAACACCTCTCTGTAAAACACTGCGGGGTATACTTAAGAAGCTGTGGGTTTAACATCACAATAACACAGCACTAGAAATTAATAAGCGCAAAAAGCGCTTAATATTGATGGTGCTTACCGCCAAGAGGCTGTGGCTTTTAGTTGACACCACTTTGTAAATATGCCCTTTGCAGGTGGCACTTTTCCCCAGAAGATGGCCAAGCTCAGACCTCTGTAGATAATGAACTGCAAGTGCATTGGTGTTTAATGCCGTCCTCACCAGGTAGGACCCCAAAAAAAACCAACCAACCAGCTCTTAACGCCCATGTCACAGGTTGTGTTTTAAAAATGACAGCTAGGAGCTGATTGGCTGATATATTATCACCGTGCAATTTATCGCTCTCCAAGGCTTGATAAATCTGGGCCACTATGAGGGAGATGTACTAAGTATTGGGTCTATTCATGGGGTGTGGTTCATCAAATCGACAGTATCTAGGTCGACAATGTTTAAGTCGACCACTATAGGTCGACAGTCACTAGGTCGACATGGATGGAAGGTCGACATGAGGATTTATTTATTTTTGGTGTCGTTTTCTTCGTAGAGTGACCGGGATCCCAAATTAGTGCACCGCGTCCCCTCGCATGGCTCGCTTCGCTCGGCATGCTTCGGGCATGGTGCCTTCGCTCCACTACCGCTTCGCTCGGCACAGATTACCGTTCCAATCGTAGTCCACGTGGATCGTTAAGTATGAAAAAATTCAAAAAAACAACAAAAATGTGAAAAACTCATGTCGACCTTTAGACCTGTCGACCTAGCACATGTCGACCTAGAAACCCTGTCGACCTTCCATCAACGTCGACCTAGTGACTGTCGACCTATAGTGGTCGACCTAAACATTGTCGACCTAGATACTGTCGATCTTCAGACCAGATCCCCTATTCATTAAACAGAGAAAAGAGTGGAGAAGTGACCCTGAGGAGAAGTTGCCCATGGCAACCAATCAGCTGCTCTGTACAATTGTATAGTATGCAAATTATAAATGTTACTTCAATGCTGATTGGTTGCCATGGGCAACTTCACCTCAGGGTCACTTCTCCACTTTTTTCACTGCTTCATGAGTAGACTCGAGTAATGAAGTGGAGAGAGATAAAGTACCAGCCAATCAGCAGATAATTGCCATGTTATAGGATGTGTTTGAAAAATGACAGTTAGGAGCTGATTGGTTGGTTCTTTATATCTCTCCAAGGTTAGTACATCTCTCTCATATTATGCATACACCTGTATTTATGTGTATACACAGTACATGCTGGTTAGCGTAAAATTTTGCAGCGACTGTACGCCCGCCCTGTGTGTATCGCTGCTCTGTACGGCGCTGATGAACCTTGTGCCACCATAATACTCTTTTCATAATGATAGTAAGTGAATGGATGAATGAGCAGTCGTAATTACGGTAACAGGAACATCACGCGGCCAGGGAAGGGAATACCAGTGCGCTAAATCAATAACAATGACTTATTGCAAATAACAATCTCGCTTTAGGTAGTGAAAGGTGTAATTACAACTTTTTATGTAGAAAATCTGACAGAAAATATTATTTTTGTAAAAAAAATAGTTTTAGAGGGAAATTGAATTTGGCGCTTAATAGCCCCCGGTGCGGACGGGAAACACCTCGCTGCCGTCTGCTTCTTTTGATGATTTTTTTTTTAAGTGGAAAAAAAATCTTTAGCCATAATTATACAAAGACTGATGGTAGATCTGACGGAGAAGCAAAGTGATGAGAAATCTCCCACTAACATTGCATTTCTGCCATGGTAACGCTACAGCTGGCGGTGAGTACATGGAAATATTACAGAGAGGAAACCGGGATCCCAGCAAAGAAATATCCTTCATTATTGCAATAGTTCTCTATCTGTGTAATGGGACGATCACAGTGATCTCCCCTCCTGGTCCCGGAAGGAGATCCGCTGGGATCACAGTCACAAAACCCTTCCATTTCCAGAGAAACTCGCCCTCTGGCCATGCAGGGGAACCGGAGCTAACGATGCATGATGGCAGAGAAGACAAAAGGGGTCATATTGACCCGATCGCACACTTCGCTCCGTCGCAGCCGTGCGATCGGGTCGGTACTGCGCATATGCTGCGCCCGCATTGCGCAGGCGCGTTGTTGCCTGGCGACGGCAGCGAAGAAAGCGGTCGCAGTGGTATCTGCAAGAAGACTGACAAAAGGAAGGTGTTCTGGGGCGTCAACTCACCGTTTTCTGGACGTGAAGATCCGAACACGGGCGTGTCGAGGCGTTTGGAGGGCGGATGTCTGACGTCAATTCCAAGACCTGCAACGCTGGATTCATTGCACAGGATAAGTAACTCTTACCCTGGTCTTGTTCTACACAAAACTTTTTTTGCATAGCAGGGCTGCACAAGCGATCGCAGCCTTGCTATGCAAAAAAACACTCCCCTATAGGCAGCGTCTAGTTGATCGCACGGGCAGCAAAAAGTTGCAGCGTGCGATCAACTCGGAATGACCCCCAAAGTCAGACGAAGAGCAAGTAATAGATAGGAGGGGGCTGTGAGGTGGCAAGAGGGTAGACCTCAGGGTTAGGTTTGAAATGACGGTGGTTGGGATGCCAGCGGTCAGAAAACCTTATCCTCCCCAGTGGTGCCTAAACCTAACCACCTCCTCCCCCAGCAGCCTCGCACTATCCCTCACTGGGGGGTGCCTAAACCTAATCCCCCTCCCCACAGCCTAAACCTAACCTCCCCCTTTCCTGGTGACTTACCTCTCCGGCGGCCCGGCAATGTCTCATTCGTGATCCCAGCCTGGATGCCAGTGCAGGCAAAGGAGCAGGGCTGGTGCTAACACAAAGCTGGCAAGCTGCCTAGGGTACCAGGGTGCTGGGGGCACTTAAACCACTGGTTTAATGACAAAGTGGCTAATTCGAAGCCAGACGCAAGAGCGGATGGACGTCGCACTATGGTAGATGCTAGAATCAAGTGGGCTAAGGGACCTTTTCCGTAAGGGGGAGGAGTTACGACGCAAGGGGGAGGAGCTAGGCCAGCGGGATAGTTCCTCTACTATCCACGCCACCAACTATTAACTTTAGTAATTAGGTGGTGAGCGAAGTGGAGCGGAGCGAGCCACCGTGCCCGAAGCGTGGCGAGCGAAGCGAGCCCGCGAGGGTACTTTTCGGGTACCCTGTTCGCCCGTAGCTCCTCCCCCTGGTGACGTAGCTCCTCCCCTCAATACGTCACAAGGTCCCTTCAGCCCCTCCGATATAGAACCAACCGTCGCACTATAGATATCTGTATACCGCGCTTGTGCCGTAAAAAGAAATCAGCAAATGCACATGCACCGGATGTAGTTGGCATATGTGATTGGATTGATTCGACCATCGATGGACATGGGCCGGTCAGTGGGCGTGTTACAGGAGTATCGGGGGCGTGTCACTGCAAGCGGCTGCTTTCCCAGATGCACAGGCACAGACATAGGGCTGTAACACACACTCCGGTTTTTCCCGGATGGCAAAAAGCCGGACAAACTTTGTCCGGCTTTTTGCCATCCGGGAGAAACCGGCAGTGTCTGTCACACAGGACGGCTTTGAGCCGTGGGTGATGCTGTGCGCATGCGCAGCATCAGACACGGCTTCAGAAAAAACCATTGTGTGTGAAAGCTCCCCTTCACACACATGGTTTACTGGCTCCAAAGACGGCCCGGCGGCCGCCCGGCTGCCGGACCTTCCAGTGGTGAGACCCGGCTGCAACCCGGCAGCCGGGCCGGGGCCGTGCAGTGTGAAGGGACCCTAGCCCTCACACTGTTAACTACAATGCCGGCACGGGAAAAAGCCGTCCGGCTTTTTCCCGGCCGGCAAATGCCGGGTAGTGTGTTTTAGCACTGAAGGCCCTGGTCAGGCGGCGACACTGCACCTGCCATTTGAGTGTCACAAGGAGGGCGTCAAGAGCACACCTAAGGGGGGCATATAGGTTGCCCAGAACCCATATATTGGCTCTTTCAAGGAGTTGATCCATGAAAGATTACACTCAATGCCTAACCTTGCACCAAAGCGGGAATAGCTGATTAGTAACTGAGCAGAAGATAAAAGTGTCCGGCTAATCAGACAGATGTAGTCTCTGGAAGACTAGAGAAGCTTTCACAGGGCCAAATGACTTCCACTTTTGAATACTTATATCAGCAAAGTTCTATCTAGGAGAATGGACATTTCAGTCGCCGGAAGCCTCTCATCACGGGAGAATATCACACATGAACATCAGCTGCAATGTGTTATGGTAATAAGGCTTTTTCAGCTGTGCCAGCTCTGTAACGCTCCCTCTGTACAGAAGCTTGTATGCTAAATGTCACATTTGGTTTGCACTGGCAGCCAGGCCCCACTTCTGTCAACAGGACTTAAAAGGGCCCTCGGATGCTTTCAACCAACCACATGTGACAACGGTGTCTCACAGAACCTTGCGCAGAAGATGAAAGGACTATGATGTATTTAGATTCCGGTTACACTGTCTCAGTAGCTTGTTCTCCGATGGTAACAGACTGGAAAAAAGGTTGGAAATGCCAGCCGTCAGGACGTGCCAGGGTGACCGCTGCAGACCCTGCTCCTGATCTGTAAGGACAGTACATTCGTGTTGTAACATGTGCTGCTGGGATATAATAGCTTCCCACAAGTCCCCATTCTAAAGGGCCCCATAGACTAGAATGATAATTCCCGATTTCAGCCCAATTCGGGCATTTGGGCCAATATATTGGGTGAAATCTGTCATTTTCGTTGTGCTTTACACCTGATCCGATCCGATGCGCGTTCCCGTGAGCATCGGATCGGATCACCCTAGATCTGACATATCACAAGTGCTGCACTTGTTATATGTCCGATCCCGCAGGAATGGCTGGGATCGTATAAGATACATCGTATGCAAAAGGACCGCATACGATGTATACTATCCTGCCGCCCGGGAGGCTGCCGGGAGGTTGTAGGGAAATCTTATACGACATGACGGACCGTCATGTCGTATAAGTGTATGGGGCCTTGAGCGTGTGGTTGAGGTTGGCCCTTGAGTAAATAGCTTCTGACCAACCAAATGCCACCGTCCTACGAGACCTCTGCTGAAGCGCCTTCAGTCCTATTGGAGAAAAGTGCGTGCTCGCCGGGAGCTACTTCTCGCTCCCCGGTCCGCAGCGGCTGCATGTGTCGTCACGCAGCCGCTGCGGCCCGCCCCCCATTCGGTCCGGCCACGCCTGCGTTTGCCGGACCGCACCCACGAAATGGCGGCCAAACGCCACTGTTCCGCCCCCTCCCGCCCAGCGATCGCACTATGGCGCCGGCGCATGTGCAGTATGGACCCGTTTGCTCTGCTGCGTTAAAAAGCAGCGAGCGAACGGGTCATAATTACCCCCATTAGAGCCTGATTTACTGTTAGGAGCAATTCAAATTTGGGATGCAAGGGGTTTAAATGCAAGGTATGAATGCAGCCCCCAAACACCGGGGATTTTATTTTCAGACAGCGATGCACAGCGATGAGCTATGACGTGGTCTCCCGCCACATCTGTCCGCACATTTCATTTCCTTGTCTGCGGAAGAACGTTGTTTTGTATAAAATCGCTCCACCCATCTGCAATTACTCCTAACTGTAAATGTGGCCCTTAATGTGCAAATATGACAATCAATGAAACTTTCTTTATTGGCTCTGTTAAGTTAAACAAGGAATGCAGATGTGTAATTAGCCAATAGGAGTTACAAAACCATGTGCACTGCAGGTGGGGCAGATGTAACATGTGCAGAGAGAGTTAGATTTGGGTGGGTTTTATTGTATCTGTGCATGGTAAATACTGGCTGCTTTATTGTTACACTGCAGTTTTCGATTTCAGTTTTAACCCAACCCAAATCTAACTCTCTCTGCACATGTTACATCTACCCCACCTGCAGTACACATGGTTTTGCTCATTAGTTTGCTTTTTTGATTTTCTAACAAACCTGAACAAGGACCCTGATATTGCAATAAAACCCTTCGCATGTCCGATACTAACCCACGAAAGTTCTGAAGCCACCGATCTTTCAGAATTCACCTGTGATGTCAGTGAGGATAAACCGAGCAGTGTTAAAAGTTTAATAAATGAAGCGGATGTTCCTACAGAGTCCATAAGTTGAACAGATACAGTAACTCTTACCTCCATGGGGATTTTGAACAGTGGATCCACAAATTTGGAGTAACCCCATTTACAGGGCAGTTCTAGGGACTGAGAAATGGGTCAGTACATTTGTGAAGAGGGGACAAATCGAGCCTATTGTTACAAACAAAATACAGTATAAATGGCTGTTAATGATTTAAATTCAAATTAATGTACTCGGATAAGGTAATTTACATGGGATAAAGAATGATGCATAACTACCTGCCTGTGATACCGTGAGGTCAAATACCCTTCTACACGCATCAATAAATAGCTTCAAATACGCCAACAGCGCACAACCTGTAGTAGAGAAAATAACCACAATCCCTCCGTTGCCGCAAACTTTAAATCATTTTTTTTAATAATAATTTCAAATTATTGCCTCGAAACATCATTTTTCCCCCATAACACTGCATTCAGTATTAAATCCCTGTAATGTTTTATTCAGATCCTTTCTGGTACTCGAGCAGCCAGCACTTATGAAATAATGATAATTAATGAGAATTTAGTAATAAAACAAACTGTAACATCCATAAACCCTCACAAACAACCTAATGAATATTTATTAGCTGTCATTGACATGAAAATGGGAATAAGATATTTTCTATGAGAATTGAGCGGTAATGCTTTATAAATATAGCTTGTTAGAATTGGGCACACACAGCCTTCACTGCGGAGGGAATATTGATTAAAGATCTGCTTGTGGAGCATTAGGGCCTCACAATGGACTGGTAATAAATTTATGCTGGATGTGCGTGATACTTCTCTCTGGAAGATGTTACTAAAGGCCCTCAATATAAATAATACAATCTCTTTTTAATGAAATGACACGATACAGCCTGTAAATCAGGCGTCCGGGGGGGGGGGGGGGGGGGGGGGATAAGCGCTGACGTCCAAGGGGAATGTGACCTTCTGGGAGTTTTACTGTCCACATAGATTTGTCTGTTTTGGTGGCACTTGTTCTGGTCCCAGACTCGGCATAGCATAACCCACATTGGCTAAGGGCCAGAAGATGACCAATTATCCCATCTGTAGTACATTGGTCAAAAGATGATGACAGGTGAATGCCGGTGACTTCAGAGCGCAGTCACTTTTTCGAGAGCACCTAGGGCCACTTGTAATAAAAGGGCACAGGAGATGGGCTAGTATGTGAGAAAGAGGATTATTTAGACCATTCCTGTATAAGAAAGTTATTATTTGGTTTGGGATACAGTGAGTTATTTTCTTTAAAAAAACAAAAACAAAGTTACAAAACTTTTTTGTTTCTTTTAATATTGTGACTCCAGAAATGGTTTATTAGATCCTTTTCTATCTTTGTGCCTATGCAGTTTAGGTTAGTAAGTTTTAAGATCTACTTGTTGAAGAAAAGAGGTTTCATACACTGTAAGTGGCCCCAAGAAACCTTATTTAAAATGCATGGAGCCATAGGGATCATTGTACCTTATAACCAATGCAGGGACATTGCACTGAAGATCACATTTGAATGTATATAATACTGTATCTCTGATTTCTGTTTTTTTTCCCCAAGAATGGGGGTAAGGTGCAATCAGGGAGATTTCTCCTCTATTCAGGGAGTGAGGGAGATTGCTACTATTTCAGGGAGTCTCCTGCAGAATGAGGGAGGGTAGGCAACTATGCCAGGGAAAATACAGAAATGTGTACTTCATATTAGGGGTAAACCACAGAGGTTCTAAAACCCTGGCTATTATGTTATACAGGGATTCCTGTGTCAGGATGACATCAGTACTTGTTTTTTTTCTGTAAGAAATAATGTATCTACCGCAGGGACTACACTTGGCTGGTGGATACCAGGGCAAGAAAAAAAGTGCTCTCTATAGTTTTTAATAATTAATTCCTGCACTTTTAATACATTAAATTGGTGTACTGTATGTGCTCCCTAATTGTTCTCTAGGCTAAGACCTGAACGCTATGCAGTGCTGCATGAATGGTTCGTAGAGAGAAAAGGGCCCATTTATCATTATATATTTGCGACTAAAGTCCCCAAAACATGTTTTCAGGGGTTAACCGCAAATATGTATTATTAAGTATTCCCTAAATGTATCAGAGGGACCGCAGCAGATATCTCCGATACCTCCTGTGATCCCTGTGCTCCGGCCGGCAGCCGCATTCCCAGTGCTGACAGATTTACCGATTTCCGGAATGCAAAGCATTCCGGAGATTGGCCCCTGCAGCTGCTGCCTTCTGACGAGCCCGTTGTAGCCTATGTAAAGCAAAATGAAGGCTGCGCTCTGATGTATCTAAGCAATGGTGGCTCTCAAAGAGAGGATTTGCTTAAAAATAACAATTTAATAAAACCACAAAATATATAATGCATACAAAAACGACCACATTAAGATAACGTGAATTTGTGTATAATGTTAAACAATGTATATTACCCTGAATATTGGGTCAGTCTATGGCCTACACATTGCAGGGATGGGCTCCTGCGTGTTCTGCATCATACATTGGTCCGGTACAATCGCATATTGCTGTGCGATCCTTGGCGCTAATATCGCACCCAGATCACATTGAATATGCAATTAATGATAAACAGGCCCCAAATTAACTGGTAACTGGCCGAGGGGGGGAAGCTGGATGTGAGTGTCGGACGACAATGACCTCTAAAGCGAAACTCCACATTTTGCATTTGTTCTGTAAATATTTATGAAAAGATGACGGTGCAGACACTTATTAACTTGTGAGCGTACAGTATTGCTGAGAAAGCAAAAATAACATTCAGTACCCCGCTGTGACAATCACATTTACACCTCTAGTGAATCAACGTTGTGGCTGTCGCCTTTCATATTCTTTTCTTTAAGACGCTTTAATTTAGCCATCTGTAGCCAAAGTGATGAGTGCTAATTATACGATAATAACTGAGGGAAATAAGTGGAGCAGTATGCATGGCTGGGCATAATTATGGATCTGTCTGTGCGTCTACTGTTAGGCAAATACAAGTTTTAATTTATTTTATCCATCAAAAAACATTCCCTACGTGTCCCCTGTCCTAATCAAAGCCCTGATTGTTTCAGCGAATTCTCCGTACAAGTGACTGAGATGACAGATTAGAGGCAGGGAAGACGCTGGTAGCTGCTACCTTGTAGCACAAGCTAAGCCTCTGTGTGCCAGTGCGGGTTAATACTTATAGTCATCATCATCATCAGTTACTCATGGGGGCAACGTATAGCGTAGTGCCTGGAATAAGCATACAGATATGACTTACATGACAACAGTAAACTGTGGGGAGAGGGGTTGTCTCTCACCTAAATTACCCACATTCCTGTGGGATCAGCTGCTTCCAAGAGAGACAAAAGCAAGGCCTGTCTGCAGTAGCAGTGGAGGTTTGGAACTCCGGGTTTCCTGGTTTAAACAGATCAAGTTGGAACTCATCACTGAAGGACAGGAAGGGTTTAGAACTCTCATGCACCCGGTGCTCTGGGCACTGATGCCGAATAGTGACCAGTGAGTAGGCCAGCGTCTCCTTAGTACCAGGGACATATTATATTAACTGTGCTATTGCAGCAGACTGAACATTAGCACTTTAGCGCTGGGACGTTTACTTTCACCTGTCTCTCTAATTAATGGGCTTATGTGTGTGAATGTTAAAGTGCAGTTTCTTATAATTAAGAAAGACACTGCTTCACCATGAACCTGTTACAAAACACAATAAAATGTACAAGGATACAAAGCAGAATAATAAATACATGGATACATTAATATAACAAATTGCATAATATGGAGAAATAATTCAGCATAAGATATGATAGAGACAAACAAGGACGAAAGAGAGCTGGCAGACATGAGACATAGGTAAGAGGACTTGCTCCCGAGAGCTTACATTGTAGACTGACATCATGTTTAGCTGTCCAAGTGGGCAGCAGAGGAGGTGGAGACTAAACAGTAACAGGAGTCTGGGCTGGAGCGGTGATAGGGTAGGGTGACGTAGGCAAGGATATTGGGCAGGGAGGGTGGGGAATAAGAACAGGGGCGGAGAGGAAGGATAGGCAGGAGGGGGAGGTAGATGGGACGGACATGGCAAGCACGTGGAGTAGCGTAGGTACAGGTGCACGGTATTACAGATGCATAAAGTATACATTCATCTATCATATCTATAAAAGAGGGTCATCTCTTTTTGTACCTTATCAATACAGATGGAGCCTTGCTCATCTGGCCTTCTCTACTGCGCCTAGGTGCACCAAGGTTTATTAGCATAAGCCTTTCATCTATTGTTCTCAGCTGCAGTACAATACAGAGAGAACAATACAGCAGGGGATTAAGTCATTACAGCAGGGGATTAAGTCCCCTATTAATCCTATTAAAGGGATAGATGAGGAGGCCTCTGTCTGAGAATTATAAATATCACTATGGGCTGTATTCAATAACTGTCGGAAGCTGCCGTCTTGTCGGAAAGACGTCAGCTTCCGGCAGAAATAGGTCGGAAGGGGTTCCGACCTATTCAATAGGGGCTGATTTTTTCCGACAAGTCGGGAATTCCCGACTTGTCGGAAAACACGTGGATCGGCGGAATAGCCACTGATCCATGTGCTTCTGTCGGAAATGGTGCCAAATCCGACAGGTTTTGGCCCCCTTTCCGACAAACTCAATCCGACGTGAAAGTAAGTCGGATTGAGGTGAGGAGACAAGCGGTGCTGCGGGGCACGGGGGGAGCAGAGATCGGCGGCCGGCGGGGGGAGCTGGCTGTGGAGGGAACATGTCTGCAGTGGCGGGGGGAGGCGCTGCGGGGAGACCTCTCTGCCTGCAGCGCCTCCCCCCGCCGCCGCAGACATGTCGCCCTCCGCAGCCAGCTCCCCTCGCCGGCCGCCGATCTCTGCTCCCCCCATGGCCCTGCCTACCCCCGCCGCTGTCCTGCTCACGCCCGCCACAATCTGCACTCCTGGCTGCTGCTGTCCATTGAATAGGGGTTTTCGGATCCTTTTCGACAACTGCATGTCGGATTGGATCCGACTTTTATTGAATTTACCCCTCTGTCTATAATTCTGAGCGAGAGAGTAGGGCTGACCAGATAGGGAAGACGCAGTTGGTCAGCTTAGCAAATATTGCAACAATTGAAACTACAGTAACATTCCCTGTTTATAAAGTATACAGCTTGGAGTGTCTATAATATATATGGTGAGTGCAGAGATTCCGTGATTTTTATTGAAACAATGTTGTCACATACCACATGCACCTCAATCTAGGAGTGGTGAGTGCAGTGGATCAAGGCCCGGGGTCCTGGCGTGTTAACCGTAGAAGGCAGATTCTACTCACAGCCTATTGAATCTTAGGGGTCTTTTTACTAAGCATTGTAGAGAGATAAAGCGGAGAGAGATAAAGTACCGACCAATCAGCTCCTAAATGTCCTTTTTTTAAAAACACAGGCTGTAACATGGCAGTTAGGAGCTGATTGGTTGGCACTTTATCTCTCTCCAAGGTTTGAGACACCTCCCCCACATAGAGATATCTGTCACCGGCTCACACATACCTAATATAAAGTAAAAATAAAGATAAGTTCATCCCTCGATGCCGGTTTTATTTACGGCGGATCCAGGGAAACTTCGGAAACGACTTTCACACAGGACAAATCTTACAAATCCTGCCGAATGTCTGATGCTCGGCTGTAAATGAGAGGAGACTGAAATGAGCTGTGTCCTGCGAGGGGGCCGCTGGAACCGGGGAGAGGGCTGCTTAGTGGAGAGAATATCTCTCATTTAAAGCTGCCGTAAAAATCTCTGAACATATAAAGGTCCCAGAGATTACAGATGAAGACATTTGCCAGAAGACAGGGCTGAGGTGGAGTGTTTCATTGCCTTTTCATTTCATGTTCTAATAAAGTAGGGACAAGGGGAAGATTTAGAGTTATGAAAATGATTTTTTAATGGAGGGAGAAATGTGAGATATGAATTTATGGCGAAGAGACTGGAGATTTTCTTCTAGAAAGATTTCGGAATGCGGAAGATTTTTTTTTTTCCTTCCTTCTGTTATAGAGGTTAAATCAGACTTTATTTCCTCTCCGACGCTCGACGCGCTAACTGGTAACTTAGGTTACTTTTTATCTCTGATTAGTACAGCGACAGCAGCTGAACTGTGAAATTACCTTGGGATTAAGTGCGTAATTATGATAATGTGTCTCCTCGGCCACCTCCCGCCTTTTCTATATCTGCGCCATTTTGTCCCCTTCATCACATTTTCACGCCAGGGGCCTGTTACAGCATAATCGGGACCTTGTGTCCCGGAGGCGGATGTGCGCCAGGCACGTCGATGGGCTAGCAAGAGGCCCCACGCTGCTATAATTCACTTAAATATTACATTTAGCAGAAGCGATTTCACAATGAGCCGGTGCGCTGTGCTGGAGAGTCTGAGCCTCAGGAACATCGGAGGATGGGTTAAAAATAAAAAACCTCTGTCTAATACATCAAATCCAGACACCGATATTGTACATTGGGCGTCTACATTCCTCCGTGGTTTGAACATAACAACAAATTATCACATGTAAAGTATGTGAAGACAGGACCCTAGTGACAGCAGGGAACATGACTGACCTACCAATCGTCCGCCCGATGTGTCGAGCCTGACGTCGCAACTGGGCAGACATTTAAATGTGCTCGCCCTGTTGAGATGTCAGTCACCGGTGGTCCCTGCAGCCAGTGCACGGGTGGTCAGAGGACTACGTGTACACACAACCAGATTGACCGATATATCTGCAGATATATCGGCCATTGGCTGTGCTGCATTGCCGAGTGACATGACATGTCTGTGAACAAAGGGGCTAATTCAGGCCTGATCGCTGCTGTGCGTTTTCGCACAGCAGCCGATCAGGTCTAAACTGCGCATGCGCAGGTGTCGCAGTGCACCGGCGCATGCCAGAGATGCGATCGGGATCTCAGCCCAGCGACCGCCTCTTCCTGATTGGGGGTGCAGTCCAGGCAGCGCAGGTGTACCCGGACCATGCGGGGGTCGGGCCACGTCGGCTGCCTAACATAATGCGCAGCCGCAGCGACCCGGAGAGCGACGAGTAGCTCCTTGCCAGCGCGCAGGAGCTGCACTGGTAGGGAGTTACTCTTCAGGTACAAAAGCATCACCGCCATGCGGTGCTTTTGCACCTGTGCAGGGGGATAGAGCCCGACATGCAGGGCGGACTAGCCCTGTGCTGGGCGTCCCCCCGTATGTCTGTGAAAGTGATCATAGATGTGCTTAATTTAGGCACTCTCCCTGCTCTGCTTACCTGCTGCTGTCCAGCCCGCTGTTGCTGACGTCTGCCGCTGCGCCTGTCACACTGTATGACAGGCAGCGGCACTGGCAAATAGTATAAATACTGTATCTGTTTGTTGGTGCAAGGGCTCCACTCCCGCACTACCCATAAGGTAAGCTGGTCACAGATGGTTCCACCTTTACTTAAAGCTGCACCTTTAATTAAATCACCCCTTCCCAGCTCCACTTGTCCTTAACCCACCTCCTTTCCCAACTTCACCTTTACTTAAATGACCCATCCCCTTCCCAGCTTCACCTTTACTTACACCGCAACTCATCCTGGATCCACCTTACCTATACCACCACGCTCCAACTTTACTTACACCTACACCATTCCCAGGTCCACCTTTACTTACACCGCAACTCATCCTGGATCCACCTTACCTATACCACCACGCTCCAACTTTACTTACACCTACACCATTCCCAGGTCCACCTTTACTTAACCCCCCCCTCCCCCCCTTCCCAGCTTCACCTTCACTTACACCTACACCCTTCCCAGGTCCACCTTTACTTAACCCCCCCCCCCCCTTCCCCCCCTTCCCAGCTTCACCTTCACTTATACCTACACTTTCCCAGGTCCACCTCTTCTCTGCTGTGGCTATTATGTGTAAGGGGAAATACTGCTGTGGGCATTATGTGTATAAGAAAGTACTACTGCGGAGCTACCGTCGAGTGCTGGGCAGAGAGCAGGGTAGCATTGAGTGCACCCTACAGTTCAGGTTGCGCCATCTGTGCCTCATAGAAATGTAGCGATTGTCATTTCATGCAACTTTGCAATGAACAGAAAACCCATATTCTATACATTACTGACATCACCTCCCTCTCACTCACCTACATGTAGGGAGCTTTGTGAATAAGCATCAGACAAAGGAGACACCGGTCTCTGGGGATAATTCCAAGTTGATCGCAGCAGAAAATTTTTTAGCAGTTGGGCAAAACCATGTGCACTGCAGGGGGGGGCAGATATAACATGTGCAGAGAGCGTTAGATTTGGGTGGGTTATTTTGTTTCTGTGCAGGGTAAATACTGGCTGCTTTATTTTTACACTGCAATTTAGATTGCAGATTGAACTCACCCCACCCAAATCTAACTCTCTCTGCACATGTTATATCTGCCCCCCCTGCAGTGCACATGGTTTTGCCCAACTGCTAAAATATTTCCTGCTGCGATCAACTTGGAATTACCCCCTCTCTTCCTAACACTCCGATACAGTCAGTACCTAAGTACGCAGCTGTGTTTGTCATTTCGCAGCTCCTGTAAATAGAACAACCCTGGATTGGGGCCCCGTCTCTCACCTCTGGTCCATGCCCGTTTCATCTCCACCGTTCTCCCTGCATCACTTACGTGTGATGAAAAGACCATTTAATCTGTTTGCTTTTCAAAGCTTTCACTCTTCCTATTGAAATGGCAGCTTTTCTTTTAATTCATTATTCAAAGTTGCTTTAGCAGAGGGTATTAATTATTCATCCTGCCCGGTACACCTCCTCCGTCTTATTATGGATATATAATTTGTCGCTGGTCTAGTTATTTGGTTTCATCCACACTGTGTTTACAAAGTGATTTGTTTCTTGCCCTGCGGCAACCGAAGAGTTAACGAAAAACAAGTGCAGAGTGGAAATGATGTATCGCTGGAAACAGCGACCGTTGTATCATTGCCATGAGAACCTAGGATGACGCGACTTAGGGAAGGTCGCATAAGGCTGATGGGTTCTGTAAATCGGGTCGACACCGTTGATATTGCCGTGCAGTGATAATGAGCCCCAGTAGTCATGGAAGAGATCAATTAGGCAAAAAAAATGGGTCATGGAGCATCCAAAATATGGTGCCACAGTGCGAATACTTCCACCCCAGGCACACCCATCCCTCCTAAACTGTGTACTTGCTTTTGCTACCATTAGAAAATAAAAATAAATGAACAACACACTAATTGCGCATATTTAGCCCCCAAAATATAAATAACGGAAGAATATTGTTTCTATGTTTTCTTCTAAAACTATTATTCTGGTCTCCAAAATGAACAGTTGGAACAGAATAACCCACACCCCGGATCTGCTCCTCCCCGTTGGGGGTCTTAAGAAACACTGAGGGTACTCATCTGACCAAGGGGGTAAATCAGATCTAATCGCTGCTGTGCGTTTTTGCACAATGTGCAATCAGATCTGAACTGCGCATGCGTGTGACCCGCAATGCGCCGGCACGTTGCACAACAGCGACAGGCTTCGGCACCTAGTGACGGGATTGGGTGAAAAATCCGAACACACGGGCATTCGTACGGTGATTGACATGTAGAGGCCATTTGAGGGTGGCAACTGACCGTTTTACAGGAGTGTCCGGAAAAACGCAGACAGGATCAGGCGTTTTCAGGGAGGGTGTCTGACGTCAGCTCCGACCCCGATCAGCAGGATTCCACCGCAGAGGAAGAGTCAGCCCTGGGCTGCGCAGAGACTGCACACACTGATGTTTGTACAGCTCTGCTACAAAAGCGAACGCAGCCCTGCACAGATCTTATACCCTCCCCCTGTAAGCGGCGACTATCTGATCGCAGGGCAGCAAAAAACGCAGCCTAGCGATCAGATCTGAATTACCCCCCAAGTGCAAATGTGCAGTCACACGTTCCAACGAATCGGCAATTAGCTTGTGCAAGTCCAGCAATAAATGTGAATATCTTGTTGCTACGGGTAATGGCACATTTGTCCTTCATTAGTGAATCAATAGTTGCTATTTTTTTTTGTAAACTCTTATGAACTCTGAATTTCTGCAAATAAGGAGGAGAATAAAATTATTCAGGTCACCTCCCAGAAACCATCCGGTGCAAACTACGCCATTGCGTTCAGTTAGTGTCTCTGAATAACGCCCTCATTCGTTCACACCTAGTCTTACTGCAAAATGTGCAGCGCTGCAGAAGATCGCGCTTCTTTCAGTTACCATTAAAGTTAGTCACTTACTGCAATTAAATTTAATGAATACTAATCAGGCTGTGGAATTCTCATCTGTGCCCATCGTTTATTTTTCCTGTTAATGCTTCTGGTCCTAATTAATCAGCCATACAAGCGTGGTTAAATACATGTTATGCAAATAGACTTGTTTTATTCACATATCCAAACGCTCACGTTGTTCTCTAAGGCAGCCGTCCAATTATCTAGGCAACAAATATTAGACATTTACATTAACAATTAAGCTGGCACTAGCAGGTAATTTACAGATAGTTAGTGTATGATGAAGTGTGAGATTTCTGCTCACGTTGTCATAGCAAAGATGTTCTAAATGTTGCTCTGGTGTTTCCTTGGATAATCAAGGCGACGGAGCATCGAGTAACTCCACAAATTCATTGCAAAGTGTGTTCTATCCGGGTAACTTAATAAGTGCAAAATACATGAACTCACTTGTCTGTTTAGTTGTGCCGAATTGTACCTATGCCGGAGACTATACTACTGGATAATACCATTGTGACCCTTGGGGTCAAATCTTTACCCACCGGTTTCAGCAGGTCCTGACAGAGCCATGTATAGGTGAACACCTGTCATAGTCAGCTGTAAATGTTGCTCTGCCCAAACATTTGTTCAGTACTCCTGCGTTCCATCTTCAATAAATTAGCCCAGCAATATGACTCTCAGATGGTCCAGAGTGCTACACACAGGGGAAGGGCATAGGTGTTACCAACAAACACACCAGTGAGTGAGCTTTTTTCCCTAAGTGCTTATAGTTAGAAATCATCTCTCAGTGCTAGGTGATTGACCTGTGTACCTGCACTCAATGCTAGGTGATTGACATGTGTACCTGCACTCAATGCTAGGTGATTGACCTGTGTACCTGCACTCAATGCTAGGTGATTGACCTGTGTACCTGCACTCAATGCTAGGTGATTGACATGTGTACCTGCACTCAATGCTAGGTGATTGACATGTGTACCTGCACTCAATGCTAGGTGATTGACATGTGTACCTGCACTCAGTGCTAGGTGATTGACCAGTGTACCTGCACTCATAGCTAGGTTATTGACCTGTGTACCTGCACTTAATGCCAGATGATTGACCTGTGTACCTGCACTCAATGCCAGATGATTGACCTGTGTACCCGGACTCAATGCTAAGTGATTAACCTGTGCACAGGGGATAGATGTTACACATCCTCTCCCATTGTTCCTATGTTACATGTATACTCGTAACATTCACCCCCTGTCACATATGATTTGGGATGTTGCAATTCCTTTGAAATAGTAAAACGCATCTACCAATAATTCCAATGAAGTTTTTGAATTGAAATCTGGTAAATATATGAAAATGTATTGGACATTATGAGGCTGATGCAATTAGTAGCCAGGCAGCCAATCAGGAGCTATGTCTTATATTCAAGATAAGGCACAGCCAATCAGGTGTTGTGTCTACCTGTGCAGACTTCATTTCCGTCGCAACGGTCGAAATCTTGCCCAATGATCCCACCAAAAATGTTGAGTTAATTGTAGTTTTGCAAAACCTTTCCGAACCTGCACGAGCCTGTGGAAAGTGACAAGATCCGGGTCATCACTACTGATAATAATTCAGCTTAATAACTACGTCGGAAGATTTTTCTTATGAATTTTATATCTCGGTTATAAATTTAATAATCAAGTTAATTTTACAACGCATTAGTGTCACCACGGAGACAAGAGGTTACAATGAATCTGTAAAATTCTTTGCTTTGCCGTTTTATTAGCCCTTGATAAAATTCATACAGCAGTTTATGACACAAAAGAAGAATACGGGCACAGTCGTGACCACCCCAACCCCCACCCCAAAAAAATACAGACACTAAAGCAGTAGTAAGAAAATATACAATATTTTTTATAATACATAAGTTAATACACAAGTGATACTAATATATTTAAAATCTTGTGCAAAAAATATGCTATGACCATGTTCATAATTATATAGATGTTTTGAAACTTTTAAATGCGAATAAGAAACCGCAAACTTTACTTACCTACTCTCCCTGAAGTTGTAGGAGACTCCCGCATCCCACCGGTTTCCTAGAGAAGTGGGCAGGATGTGGTAGGGATGGCCACCGACCATCAATGATTACACCGATGTCAAATCGTTTAGCCATCGACTGCAGAGAACCCATTGTTCACCACCATCGAGGGTAGAGAGTCCCCAATAGTTGTTTTTTATCTATTTAATGCAAGTATGTAGCCTAGCTCCGCCCATCGATGCACTGGTAACGCCTATTCACAGGCTCTGATTGGCTGGCAGCTTAGTAAGCCACAGAGCAGGGATCGGTAGGTGAAACCGTCAATGGTTTCCCTGTGAATGGTTTTCTAAAATAGTACCATCGATGGTGACCATTGATGATTAATCCAATGATGGCCATCCCTAGGTTGTGGGAGAAAACATTGGGAATCATGGCTCTGTTTTTATTGGGCAGAGCTAAATAGTGAAACTTTGCATATAATTTAGCCCTGCCCCTTCATCTCGGACCCACTAATTGCAGAATTTTGCCGCTACAGGAGCGGGTTATAATGGTGTCACAGTCAAGCCCTGCCACCTGTAGTTGCCTAGAGTCAGTGACGGGAGCACCTGTCAGCTTCAGAGGCGAATGCACAATCAGCCAATCAGAAGCGGCTCGCTAGCGCTGATGCCTGTCACCAACCTGCAAGTGATGCATCTCCTGGCGGGTGTGGTATGGAGGGTCGACAGTAACTAGGTCGACCACTATTGGTCGACAGTAACTAGGTCGACAGGGTCTGTAGGTTGACAGGTCAAAAGGTCAACATGAGGTTTTTATGTTTTTTTTGTGTCTGTACAGTGACCATGAACCCCAATTATTGCACCGTGTCCCCTCGCATGGCTCGCTTCCCTCGCCATGCTTCGGGCAAGGTTACTATTTAAGTATGAAAAAAAAAAAAAAAAAATATATTTTTAAAACCTCATGTCGACCTTTTGACCTGTCGACCTAGAACATGTCCACCTAGAGACTCTGTCAACCTAGAAACCCTGTTGAACTAGTTACTGACGACCAATAGTGGTCGACCTAGACACTGTCGACCTAGAGACCGGATACCCTCCTGGCAGCCCTATATGCTGGTATGAATTTACAGGACTGCACCCTTACTGCACTCAGCCTGCGCTCTAATGGTCACTGGTTTGAGGTCCTTTAACATTTCACTTCCTGGTGACCCCATCCCACGCCAATAAATGGCGAGCATCTCCACACCTGGCGCTTATCACGCAGCCTTCATACACTCTGTGCATGCGGATATCAGCAACAAATCACTCTGTAATATTGATTATCACACACAGATATGGCTCAGCCTTGTCGTGTCTGATTAGCACAGCGACATCCCGCGTTATCAGGACACAGCCATAACAAGGATTGTTAAGGTCTGATTTGATTTTGCTGCGTATCCTGATCGCAGCGCCATCGCTCCCAGAAGTAAATGGACCGTACGGTTTTTAATTTTAAAGGCGGCAGCCGGCTCCGCGATCTTACACTGATAACTCTGTACTCGCCGTTACACGTGGAAGTGGACGGATTTGTAATAAATAGAAAGTTTCCCTATGAGGGAAATCACTATCAGCACTCACTGCTGGTTTTATTCCTATTTAATTAAATACATGTATCAGCATTGCGGTTTGTATGCCAAGCACGGAGAGAGGATTGGAACTGTGCCACACAACTCTCCGGCCTCACGTTGGCACTGCCCGATGTATTATACTTTATAGTGCTTGGCTGCCATCTTTTAGGCTTACCCCTTCTTAATATTACATGCCCCCAATAAATATCAGTTATACCACATGACCCCCTCCTATTACCTTAATCTGGGAGCCAAATTGCACCACAGTGGTGTTGCTGGGAAAGCATGAGTACTACAATCTATCCCTAACGGCCGGCTTATGTGCAAATCTTCATCGGCCATATTGAGTCCTCCACTGTTCATCCTGGAAGAATGCAGCCGCTAATATGCTGCGCTGTCTTCTCATGCCGCGGCACTAAAGTCCCCTGCCTCTCTCCCCACCAGCAGCGCTGAGCACTCTGCTCAGATGGTGCAAGCCAGGCAGTAAGGAACTCCCCATCCTCTGCTCTGCCCCACTGCCTCAGGGTCCTTCCTCACAGGCTGGCAGGAAGTCGTGCTGCCAGGATCTCAACCCCAGAGTTCCCACTGACGTCACAATGCCACCCCGTCAGGTAGGGTAGGACTGGCCCACATGGGTACAGGGGAACCCCCCAGTGGGCCCTACTGCCTGCAACCCCCTCTAGGGAAGAGGTTCCAGACTGTGCACTTGAATTACTGTATACATCATGCATATGTTCCGTTATACTGCACAGGACTATGGTGTATTTTCTATCATGCATTGCTGTTATTAATCTGGTACATTATCATGCATGCACTAGCAGTACTGAGTGTATATATATCAAGGGCCTCAGCCCATGCAGTCTCTAATGGCTATATAAACCAGTGTGGTGGCTTGCCACAGCCCTGTGAATGGGCCACTACTACTGCATTCCTCCGGTAGGCCTTTCATGCCCCAGTCCGACACTGCCATTGGGAAACAAGGAAGCCACAAAGCCCGATGACAGGATCAGGAGAATGCACACTAAGGGGAGAGCGGAGGTCTGTCTGCAGCCTCTGAAATAATGCTGTGCTGCTATCTGTAGCCTCTGAAATGAATGCTGTGCTGCTATCTGCAGCCTCTGAAATGAATGCTGTGCTGCTATCTGCAGCCTCTGAAATAATGCTGTGCTGCTATCTGCAGCCTCTGAAATGAATGCTGTGCTGCTATCTGCAGCCTCTGAAATGAATGCTGTGCTGCTATCTGCAGCTTCTGAAATGAATGCTGTGCTGCTATCTGCAGCCTCTGAAATAATGCTGTGCTGCTATCTGTAGCCTCTGAAATTAATGCTGTGCTGCTATCTGTAGCCTCTGAAATGAATGCTGTGCTGCTATCTGCAGCCTCTGAAATGAATGCTGTGCTGCTATCTGCAGCTTCTGAAATGAATGCTGTGCTGCTATCTGCAGCCTCTGAAATAATGCTGTGCTGCTATCTGTAGCCTCTGAAATGAATGCTGTGCTGCTATCTGCAGCCTCTGAAATAAATGCTGTGCTGCTATCTGCAGCCTCTGAAATGAATGCTGTGCTGCTATCTGCAGCCTCTGAAATGAAAGCTGTGCTGCTATCTGCAGCTTCTGAAATGAACGCTGTGCTGCTATCTGCAGCCTCTGAAATAATGCTGTGCTGCTATCTGTAGCCTCTGAAATGAATGCTGTGCTGCTATCTGCAGCCTCTGAAATTAATGCTGTGCTGCTATCTGCAGCTTCTGAAATGAATGCTGTGCTGCTATCTGTAGCCTCTGAAATTAATGCTGTGCTGCTATCTGCAGCCTCTGAAATAATGCTGTGCTGCTATCTGTAGCCTCTGAAATTAATGCTGTGCTGCTATCTGCAGCTTCTGAAATGAATGCTGTGCTGCTATCTGCAGCCTCTGAAATGAATGCTGTGCTGCTATCTGCAGCCTCTGAAATGAATGCTGTGCTGCTATCTGCAGCCTCTGAAATGAATGCTGTGCTGCTATCTGCAGCTTCTGAAATGAATGCTGTGCTGCTATCTGCAGCTTCTGAAATGAATGCTGTGCTGCTATCTGTAGCCTCTGAAATAAATGCTGTGCTGCTATCTGCAGCCTCTGAAATGAATGCTGCGCTGCTATCTGCAGCCTCTGAAATGAATGCTGTGCTGCTACTTGCAGCCTCTAAAATTAATGCTGCGCTGCTATCTGCAGCCTCTGAAATTAATCCTGTGCTGCTATCTGCAGCCTTTGGTCCTTGGGGACCCCTCTACACCTACAGTAGTGAGCAGGCTTTTCAATTCTGAATTTGAAATTGAAACCCCCTTGCCCCCCTCCTCCATATACTTAAATTGAAGGACAATTCAGTCCCGGAAATCCCGGGATTGAGATTTTTTCAATCCCGATTCCCGGGATTGAAAAAACGGCCCGGGACTGGCCTCCCTAATCTTAAAGTATGAAAAAGTAAAAAAAAAGAAAAAAAAAAAGGAAAAACTCATGTCTACCTTTTCATGCGTCGACCTTTGTCATGTTGACCTAATATCGATGTCGACCTAATGCATGTGTTATTTCAGAGTAACAGAACTTTTATGTACTGCGTCCGCAGGACGGCTTTTATTGCTGTGTAATTAATTTTTTTGCTTTAGCTAAATTTCTCCGTAAAACGACAGTGCACAATATAGTCAGGCCTTTATTGTATCCTAGACGCATTGCATCTTCTTGCAGTACCAGGGAACTATGGGGGTGATTCAGACCTGATCGTACGATCAGCTTCCCTGATTAGCGGGGGGGACGCCCAGCACAGGGCTAGTCCGCCCCGCATGTCAGGGTTGACCCACCCGCACAAGTACAAAAGCATCGCACAGCCGCGGCCCGCCCCCTCAACAACGTTCCGGGCACGCCTGCGTTGCCTGGACCGCGCCCCCTAGACGGAGGCAAAACGCCGCCGGCCCGCCCCCTCCCGCCTCTGCCTGTCAATCAGGCAGAGGCGATCGCAGGGCGCACTGCGGCACCGGTGGATGCGCAGTTCAGACTTGATCACTGCTGTGCGAAAACGCACAGCACCGATCAGGTCTGAATTATCCCCTTTATCACTATCCAACCACTGCCATCTCCATTTTCGCAGGAAGACGCCGCATGTCCCTTGGAAAAAGCCACTTGATAAACTTTCCGCAAACCTCACAGAGTAGACGGCGAAAGAGGCTAATTACACATCCAATAAGTTAATTACGGCTTTGTACGCTAGCCGCTATATGTTATATAAACTAGGGTTTATAATAGGACTTGGAGCTTTTACTGAAAGCAGCAGGAACTCGTTTTAGGAGTGCAGATTTAAGAATTATGTCTCATTAGCAGGCTTAATTAATTCAAAACTCTGAGAGGAAGACAGCCGCAGTGCCACAGTGAAACACGTCTAATGTTTCCCCTCCTTGGCTCACACCAATCTCGTTTCTCCATGGCAGATTTGTTATTCTTTCGTCTCCAAGAACTGTTAGCTTTTAATGGAGGACCGCGCAGAGATGAAGTGAAAGTTGGGATGGCGGTGTAAAATTCCCTCACATGTGTCGTCACATTTTTTATTTAAAAAAACAAAAACAAATTACATTTGATAAAGTCGAACATGGTAAACCAAGTTCACATCATTATACAAGCGTAGGGTTTATTCTCAGACGCATCTGGCATGTCGCGTGGACGCAGCCTAACGTGAAATAGCATTTCTGGGCAGCGACAATTTGGACGCACAGAATTGTTGGATCTTGTGGGAGTGTCTTTGATATCCATTGGCTGGGCCATTTCTAGATAATTTGGCTTCCAGTGTGAACACTAAAAAAATGCCCCCCCCCCTCCCCCATATACATATATATATATATATATACAGTATATAAACAAAAGGGGGCATGGCCTCAATGCAGCGGGCATGGCTTTGTTGCAATTGGTGTGGCCTTGCAGCATAACGCTACTTTTCACCAGCATAATGTCCCTTACACCATATTATGCCCCACACAGTAATGCCCCTCGCACCATATTAATCTGCCACAGTAATGCCCCTGACACCATAGTATGCACCCACTGTAATGCCCCTGACACCATATTATGCCCCCACATGTCCCTGTCACCATATTATGCCCCCACTATAATACAGTTTACCACAGTACCTGCTAGTTGTCAAGGGGTTCTGCTCATTGTCAGGGGATCCCCCCGTGCTGTCGCCGCCGGCCTCTGCAGCCCAGAGGGGACCACTTTTCTGGCCTACCCGCTGTTCAAAATAATGAAAAAGACCTTCTCAAGATGGCCGCCACCTCCTCTAGCATCCTTAAAAACTGTCTTCTATGAGGCGGCTTCCATTTTGATAGGGACATTTTCAATAGTATTCCAGACGCAATACTGTAACATGCAGTTGCCGTGGCTGCGAGACACAATTTTCAAGTGGCAAATTTGAGTTGTGGTCTATGGAAGATTTTACCACCAACAAGCAATGAAGTCTTCGAGCCCATCTACAGAACAGATAGCCAGTCTCTCAACTGGGACGTAGCTCATTCCTCTGGGAACCCCTGTTACTGTACTTACAGCAGGATCCCCCAGGATCCATGTTATGCCATATTGTACCATATCTATGTGCTACGTAATGTGGGTGTGCTATATATATAACTTTTATTAGTAATAATATAATAACATCACTGAATAGGAAACTACATCAGGCCTACTGAAGATAGCTGGATTGATATAGTCCTCCTGAGATGACATTATCAATCAAGTTCCGAGGCAGTTAATGGGGAGGGGAATATTTTTTGTTGTACGGGGAGACAGGTTGTGATGTTGGAGCTTAATATAATACCAGCTTCACGCTGATTCTCCAACAGGAGGTAAAATACAGAATGTATAAATAAATGGTTGAAGGTCTTTGACAAACATTTCTTTCATATGCAGAACACGTCACTGTTTTCTATGAAAATTTGGGGTGAATGCTGGATTTTTGTCTTCCTTACAGCGACCTGTCCTTGAGACGTGTAGGAGGATAACTGAATATTTTATATCTAATCCTGCACATATCTATGTAATTATGTTTATACTTTCTAATAATACTGACTGGAAAGCCAATCCAGATTAGGCTATGCCACTAGACCACAACGAACCTGCATCCAGCCACCTGAGCATGCCACGCCCATTTCCCTTCAGGTCACACCCTGTCCGTGTAGGTCACGTCCCAGTTGACCTTCAAAACTTGGGGCTGTCTACAAAAAATCAGGACTGTTGGGAGGCATGCATTTTATATTCCACCACGGGTCCAGGGGACTCTCCTACAGATCCTACAGACAGATTTAACAACGAGTGATAGTTTTGTTCTCAATCGTTACCGATGTTAAATGGTGCTCCAGCTAATCAGCTCCTAACTGTCATTTGTAATGAGTGATAACAAGACCATCACTCGTTGTTAAATCTGTCCCTTAGAGTACTGCTGAAGTGAAAAACAGGGATTATTTGTGCCGAGGCATCATTGTTTCCTGCCTCTTCATGAGCCATGTCCCCTCTAAGAAGCCTGGGCCCGGTGATAATGATTAGTTCCCGCTTCCCTCACCTCTCGGCACCACTATGTGCAGCTCCCTTCTTTGAATTTTGCACAGCGCTGCAGCCCCACCTCTGCAGCCGCTATGGACTACCAAATTCAGCCACAAGTGGTGATGCGCCCGTTGATTCATACACTTGAGTACAGAGCGTGATAAGAAAACGCGAGATCTATCCACTGAATATATTTGGGGGAAACTCTGCATCGGCCCCTTAATGCCCCTGACTGTTCATATCTAAATCAGTATACATCCTATTGCTATGTGTGTATTTGCAATGTGCATATATTTATTCGACCTGGCAGTTATCATCATTCACCTTACACCATTATAATGGGATCAGCGGATCAGTTTCTTCACATTGGGCATCAACTTTCTTATGGTTTGAACCTTGCTATTAGCAGCCATTGGGGAGATGTACGAAGAGCGGTAGACGTGGACAAGGGAAGAAGTTGCCAATAGCAACCTATCAGTTTCTAGCTATCATATATAGAATGTGTCTGATAAATACTAGAGGGTTCCCCCCACACAGGGAAGGAAAAGGGGTAATGCCCACTCCTAAGTGCTGCTCTGTGTATATAGCCCAGGTGGTGTGGAGGCAGTCCAGTCTAGATGCCCTGTAGAGATAGACCAAGGGGAACTGTAGCAGCCAAAGACCCAGTGAGCAGGGTCATCTTAACAGCATTGTGGGCCCTCGGCAGAGCAATGCAGTGGGACCCCTACATACCCATTCAAGGAATAAAACTGAAAAAGAATTATAACTTACCCCTCCTTCTGTACTGCGCTGTCTCTCCATATGGCTCCATACAGTGAATGGCTGTCATCACTCTGATTGGTGGATAGCTCCAGCCAGCCACCAGTCAGCAAGTTGACAGACATTCACTTGTCTGGCTGTAGGCTGGGAGGCAGGTACAAAATGCTGCACTCTGATTGGTGGATAGCTCCGCCTCCAGCCATTCATTCTGATGAAACTGTATGTCTAATAAGCACGGAGAAACGCGTTAAGTGATTTTTATCACTTCACCTACGTGATCCAGAGTACCTACAAGGATCCACAGACCTGAGGCTGTTTTTGGTTTTATTCATCGGCTGCCACCCGGAGCTGCGCTCCCCCTCCCTGTGGACACAGATGTACCGCTGCATCTATCCGACACCACCTAATACATGCAATACAGCCGGCTGTGCTAAAGAAGACTAACGGCACTGGTGAAAGTTCGGTTTCAGCGGTGGGGAGGGCACACAAGAGTGGTATCTCTGTGGGGTGTTCTACACTGTGCGAGCCGTATCCAGTCACGTCGGCTTGTCTGTCCAAAAAGACGATACCTGGCTCATTTCTGACTATCCATTTAACAGTCTCTCTCTCATTGGAGTTACAAATAGCACCTGCAGTGTGCTTAAACATCCTATACTGGAGCTCCTATACACACATTGTCTGTGGACTCTACACTAAAGAACTGTGGTAACAGACATCCTTTTATGTGCAAGTGATTATTATTGGTGTAATTTGCATTTTTTATTATATTGATTTTTTTAGACATTCTTTTAAAATATTTTACATAATAAATTGTTATTTGAACCATTGAAAAACATATAGCGCTCCCTTGTGATCATATTTATTTATCCTTTCCCATTTTTATTCATTTAATTAAGCTTGGAAAATCTGCATGTGGACCTATCACTTCACCACTGACACTCTACCGAGCTTAAATACCTCAGATCCTCACAGTATATATTGCCTTATAAAGAATTATGGGGTGGATTTATGAGATGAACAAACATTAAGAAAAGAAGTTCCTCTTTATTCAAATATCTTACAGTAATAGGAAGAGATGTGCGGCTGGCACTTTTCGTGTTTTGTGTTTTGGTTTTAATTCCACTTTCGTGTTTTGGTTTTGGCTTGGTTTTGCCAAAACCACCCTTTCGTGTTTTGGTTTTGGATCTGAATGATTTTTGAAAAAAACATAAAAACAGCTAAAATCACAGAATTTGGGGGTAATTTTGCTCCTACGGTATTATTAACCTCAATAACATTCATTTCCACTCAATTCCAGTCTATTCTGAACACCTCACAATATTGTTTTTAGGCCTAAAAGTTGCACCGAGGTGGCTGTATGACCAAGCTAAGCGACACAAGTTTTTCGGCACAAACACCTGGCCCATCTAGGAGTGGCACTGCAGTTGCAGACAAGATGGCACTATTCAAAAACTAGTCCCCAAACAGCACATGATGCAAAGAAGAAAAAGAGGTGCACCGAGGCTGCTGTATGACTAAGCCAAGCGACACAAGTGTGCGGCACAAACACCTGGCTCATCTAGGAGTGGCACTGCAGTGTCAGACAGGATGGCACTTTTCAAAAACTAGACCCCAAACAGCACCTCATGCAAAGATGTAGAAGAGGTGCAATGAGGTATAGTAGCTGTATGACTAAGCTAAGCAACACAAACAATTCCCACTGGAATTATACGTCCAAATCACTGGAATTATACATCCAAATCACTGGAATTAAATGGCAAAATCACTGGAATTATACTGCAAAATCACTGTAATTATACGTCCAAATCACTGGAATTATACTTCCAAATCACTGGAATTAAATGGCAAAATCTCGCTATCGCCTGCCTAGTGAAGTGGAATCTAGATGGGATTTGGTACCGGTGACACAATACCTCCATCAATTGTCTAAATCCCACTGCACTAATGGCGGATACCGGACGCACGTCTAACACCAACATAAGTGTCAAGGCCTCAGTTATGAGGGCTTCCGTTGTCATGGGAAGCTGAACAACTAGTCATGAACATAGGCCAGGGCCTCAGCCGTTCCTTGCCACTCCATGTCGTAAATGGTATATTGGCAATTTTACGTTTCTCCTCAGACCATTTAAATTTCTTTTTTTGGGTCTTATTACTGAACTTTGGCTTTTTGGATTTTACATGCCCTCTACTATTACAATGGGCATCGGCCTTGGCAGACGACGTTGATGGCATTTCATCATCTATGTCATGCCTAGTGGCAGCAGCTTCAGCACTAGGAGGAAGTGGTTCTTGATCTTTCCCTATTTTATCCTCAAAATTTTTATTCTCCATTATTTTTCTGGGGTTATATAACACAATATGCGGCACAGGAATGACTGATGGCTGATGGCCAGGACACTACCACTGGTCTGATGCAGCACAAACACAGCAACACTGTGAGGGACTTGTTGTTGTTATTATTATTATTATAATACTGTAGCAGTGGACATATAGCAGCAGCTTATACCACTGTGACTGCCTGGTCACTGGAATGACTGATGGCCAGGACACTACCACTGGTCTGATGCAGCACAACACAGCAACACTGTAAGGGACTTATTATACAGCAGCACTGGACATATGGCAGCAGAGGACACCACCACTGAACTGATGCAGCACAACACACCACCACTGAACTGATGCAGCACAACACACCACGACTGAACTGATGCAGCACAACACAGCACCACTGGGCAGCACTGGACATATGGCAGCAGAGGACACCACCACTGTGACTGATGCAGCCCAACACACCACCACTGAACTGATGCAGCACAACACAGCACCACTGGGCAGCACTGGACATATGGCAGCAGAGGACACCACCACTGTGACTGGACAGATTCAGCACAAGCCACGGACACTGAGGACATTGAGAGAACGGAGACACGTTTTCTCTGTACACTCTCCAATGCCGGAGTGAAAATGGCGGGGACGCGCGGCTCCTTATATGGAATCCAAATCCCGCGAGAATCCGACAGCAGGATGATGACGTTTTGCCTCATTTGGGTTTTCCGAGTCATGCGGGAAAACCTGAGCCTGGCTCGGAACCGGACTCGAATAGTGAAGTTCGGTAAGGTTGGGTTCTCTGAGAAACGAACCCGCTCATCTCTAGTAATAGGTTTTTAGATGCAGTTTAAAGGGTAAATTTACTTAAAATGTAATTGTCTTCCCTTCTCCTGTTCCACAGGCCATAATACCATGGGTTTTCCATAATACAGGGTAGGCACATCCAACGTCCAGGAAATATCGGTTTGTTACTAACAAATGTTCACCCGCAACTTGGCTCAATCAGCATCTGGGTAAGAAAGTGACGAGCGCTGTCTGAATTTGAACTACAACTAAACTACTCTAAGTGGCGTTACCATGCACACAGTGGAACATTATGGGATGTCTCTTAATTTGCAGCCAAGGAAACACAGTGAATGTGCTTTGAAAGCTGAAACTATAAAGCTGGAAGCTTGGGGTCACAGAGGGTAAATTGACAACAACATAATAAAAACTCCCATTCTATAATCATAGATTCCCTGTAATTTACCGCAGGGACATTTGAGGAGTCAATGACATATAAATGATACTTTAATCCCACAAACACTCAATACCGTCAATAGTATAATTGCACGTAGCTGAATGATACAAGGTTGCACCATCGGACACTAAGTTTAGTGACTGGACGCTGCTACATTTTGCTTTCTCGGTCGTTTTCTTTGCTGAAGTCACTTTTTTCCTAATCCCTCATTACTCAGAGTTCTTAGCAGCGATGCAAATCCCAATCAGCTGAGACAGGGTTTTTATTTTCTGTTGTTTTAATTAGAGTCTATAAAAAACACCTCAATCACTTTGGAGAGTAACTTTTATTTTCTGCCTGTTATTGAAATTTGCAGTAACATAATCTACTTCTGCTTTATGTCTGGTTGTGTTCTCTGCATCTATCATAACTACCGTGTATCTCTCATTAACGCTGACGCGTTCCTTTGCTCACAGAGGGCAGTGTGTAACTGGTGGTTTCCCTGCCATAGTCAAAAAAACATTTAATCAGCTCCTTTTGACTTTTGAATTGAAAATGTTAAGGTCAGGAATCAGGATACGGGGTGCTAAAGTTGGGGCGTACACCTATATACCCTCTCCCTTAGGTTCACGGATCGCACAGGTAAGGACAATTGTAAATATACAATATTTATTACCTTCTATTTATATGGCGTCATAAGGGATCCGCAACGCCCTCAAAAGTATATAAGCAGAAAAGGTGTGAACAAAGGGGGTCATTCAGACCCAGTCGCATGCATGTGGGCCGTAATGTGCAGGCACATCGGATGCCAGCGACGGCGGTCGACGGGTAGCGATGGACTGTACGAAGAAAGCGTTCGCACCGGCGAACGCAAGAAGATCGACAGTAGGAGGCCGTCCGGCGGTGTCAAGTCACCATTTTCAGGGAGTGTCCAGGAAAACGCAGGCGTGCTCGGCCATTTCCAGAGTGGGTTCCTTACATCAGCAACACTCCGGATCGTCGCTGCGGCTGAGTAAGTTCTGGGCTGTGCAGAAACACAGCGATTGCCCCTTCCCCTGTAGGCGGTGATTACCTGGTCGCAGCAGTGCAAAAAACAGCCTATGTGCGACCAGGTCTGAATTACCCCCAAAGTAAGAGAAAAGTGACTTACAGTACAGTACAGATCAGTGGCAGATAGACAGGGGGACACAGAGGGGAGAGACAGTGGAAGTCTATATAGGTGACCTGTGAGAAGATGAAGGTCTTATTTTATTACACAGCACCCAAAAACAGTTTAATGCAGTAATATGAACTATTTGTATAACCAGTAAACAAGAGCCAGGCGGCTGACGACTCAGCTAGCGAGTTGCTCTGTGGCGTGTGGAGACAAGATTGCTTCTCAGGTGTCTAAAAAAATGTACTAATTTTTGCAGATCCTGGACCCTCTACCAATATGATAATCGAACCCTAGAGCACTATTCCTGTATGCACAGTGAGCTCTCCAAACCAGTGCCGTTTCTAGTGGCAGGCGAGCCTTGCAATCGCAAGGGTGGCGCCCGACGTGGCATTTTGTGGCTCCTATCCTGCTCCACCTCCTCTCGCCCATAGCACTCTGCTCAGGGGGTGGAGTTTTGTGGAATGACAGAATTGCGTCATGACGTCACAAAGCAACCGTGTCATTTCACAAAACCCCACCCCCTGAGCAGAGTACTATGGGCAGGAGGAGGGGGGGAGCAGGATAGCAGTGCTGGCGAGTGTACACCTGTGGCATACTGGAATGTTAGAAGACAAGAGATATTGGAAAGTTCCAAAAGCCTTTTAATTCTTATCAGTGAGTGGGGGAGTTTATGGCCCCAAAACTAGAAAAAAAAACAGTTCACAGAGGGGGTTACGACAGGAAGTGTAAGGGGGTTTTTAGGACAAGGAAAAGACACAGGAGAGAATGCAGTGTGAGCTGAGGACTGAGGATGGAGGGCACAGGCTAGTGTCCAGGAGAAACGCAGTCTGGGGACTGTGGAACAAGCATGGTACTCCACAGTCCCTGGCATTATGGAGAGAAGAGCAGCATGTAGGTGTTGCTATGAAGAGAGGGAGAGCCCATATCTGCAGTGTAACAGGAAAGCCAGCAGCTTCAGTGAGAGCTGGAGAGTGCAGTGTGAGAACCACAGTATGCAGAGTACAGTGGAAGGAACCAGGAACAAAGGGGATCCCCACCTTCAGGGGTACCCAAGAAGCAGGACGGGAGGTGTGAGTCTTCGGGAGAGGACCTGGGTGAGCGGTAGGAAACCACGTTTGGTGGGAGGCCCCCAGTAACGTGTCCGTGAGAGATCCCGTTTAGATAGAGCCCCTAGCGAATGGGGGAGAGCACACTGAAATTAATCTCAGTTTGTGGAAGCCGCACTACTGATTCCTAGAGACTGCGCTGGTATGTACTGTAATGCTGTCACATCATTGTAAATGCTGTTATTGCCAGTGAAGCGAATGAAAGGAAATATAACCTGATGTAACCCATTATGAATATTGTGCTGGAGAGAAGAACAAGCAGTTAAATGTTATTGTCGTGATAACCCTGTCTGAACTGTGAATAAACTGCTTGCTTATGTGATGAGATGGCCTGGCATGACAATCCTTTTAAAATGACTGATGGACCTGGCGCTGCCCGGCTATCACAACTTGGCGTCACGAACAGGATCGGTACCGAAGAATTATTTGACAATTTGGGGAAAACTTTATTGGGAGGGGCCCATGAAAGCCACCTACCTCTTTTGACCCAGTGAACTGGGGAAGAAAGGGCCGGCATGGGTAGGCTCTAAGTGTTTGGCACAATTGCCAGAAGATGTTGGAACATTCATGATCATCTGTGACCCAGGACTGTAATTCACAGGAAATAGGCAGCAGTATATGTGATTTGTATTTCATGTGATGTTTTGCATGCCATGTTTTTCTGCTCATGTGATTGTTATATTGTGTGTTTGCATGCCATGTTTTTCTGCTCATGTGATTGTTACACTGTGTGTGATGTATACTGCATTTATGCTTGTTTATTGTGTGTTATGTTTTGACCTTGCTGTAGAGTATACAGTAAGAGACTGTTCCTTGCTAGACTTTTTGCAAGCTCATAGGTATATTGCGTGGGGACACGCAAGATTTTAGCAGGGGTGTATGTGGCATACTGGAATGTTAGAAGACAAGAGATATTGGAAAGTTCCAAAAGCCTTTTAATTCTTATCAGTGAGTGGGGGAGTTTATGGCCCCAAAACTAGAAAAAAAAACAGTTCTCACAGAGCCTGCCACATGTAGAGGGTTACGACAGGAAGTGTAAGGGGGTTTTTAGGACAAGGAAAAGACACAGGCAAAAATGCAGTGTGAGCTGAGGACTGAGGATGGAGGGCACAGGCTAGTGTCCAGGAGAAACGCAGTCTGGGGACTGTGGAACAAGCATGGTACTCCACAGTCCCTGGCATTATGGAGAGAAGAGCAGCATGTGGGTGTTGCTATGAAGAGAGGGAGAGCCCATATCTGCAGTGTAACAGGAAAGCCAGCAGCTTCAGTGAGAGCTGGAGAGTGCAGTGTGAGAACCACAGTATGCAGAGTACAGTGGAAGAAACCAGGAACAAAGGGGATCCCCACCATCAGGGATACCCAAAAAGCAGGACGGGAGGTGTGAGTCTTCGGGAGAGGACCTGGATGAGTGGTAGGAAACCACGTTTGGTGGAAGGCCCCCAGTAACGTGTCCGTGAAAGATCCCGTTTAGATAGAGCCCCTAGCGAATGGGGGAGAGCACACTGAAATGAATCTCAGTTTGCGGAAGCCGCACTACTGATTCCTAGAGACTGCGCTGGTATGTACTGTACTGTAATGCTGTCACATCATTGTAAATGCTGTTATTGCCAGTGAAGCGAATGAAAGGAAATATAACCTGATGTAACCCATATGAATATTGTGCTGAAGAGGAGAACAAGCAGTTAAATGTTATTGTCGTGATAACCCTGTCTGAACTGTGAATAAACTGCTTGCTTATGTGAGGAGATGGACTGGCGTGACAATCCTTTTAAAATGACTGATGGACCTGGTGCTGCCCGGCTATCACACACCCTTTGGCAATGTGCGCTACCCTTGGCAACGAGAAATACCCTTGGCAATGAACATGGATCCCAGAGCATGAAACTCATGGCAAACAGCATGAAACTCCTGGCAACAAGCATGACACCCAGCGCATGAAACCCCTGGCAACGAGCACTGTAGGTCATAATGTATCACGGGCATAGAGGTGTGTAGCATAAAATGGTGCAGGGGGCACAATATGGTGCAAGAGGCATTACTATGTGGGGCTTAATATGGTGAAATGTTTTTTTCTCCCTTGGTGGCTGACGTCTGCTGTTGCAGGGCCAAAAACTTGGGTGGTGCATTATTTATTGTCTATGGAGGGGGGAGGGGGGGATGCATTTTTTTTATGCTCGCACTGGGAGCTGAATTGTCTAGAAACAGCCCTGCTCCAAACTGGACTCCATTCCTGGCACAGATGGTATCACGGGAATGGAGATGACTACCCCAGTTCCTGGCAGTCCCACAGCCAGAGTGTACTGTACCATTTCTTCAAGGCTAACGTGGTAGACAATGAAATTCCACCTCCCAGGTTATCTGATGTCAAGAACTACTCAAAAAGTTTAGACTCACTCTTTTAACATCTGTAATTCTCCCATGGCTGGCACACATTCTGTCAATTTTTTTTATATTTTCTTTACAGTGGGACTACAGGTCCCAGTGGGCACTTAATGATCTTTGCAAGCTGGCACGTGTTGTTCCAACAGGCTTGCAGGGACATGTAGTCCAAATAATATTGATTTCCCTTTTGACACCATAAACCCAGAACCCACCTCCACCAGGGGTGAGGGTAATATTCTTTGGAGGGGGGAACCCATTTTTTGGGTGGGTGACAACTTCAGAGGATTTCGAGCCCTGTGCAGACCAGTCTGAGGCTCGTTTTACAGTACGGTACGCTATGTGTCCCCCTGCTATAGCGTAAACCCCCCTGGCTGGTTCAGGATGCTACTGGTTATAGGAAAATATGGGGAACCCATTGCAGTAATTTCCTCTATTTCCCTGTACTAGCCCAGACTTAGAGATCCAGGGCTGGTTATGGATTGAGGGATTTTAGTAACTATGGGTCTAGTTCAGACCTGATCGATGTTGTGCGAATTTGCACAGCAGCCGATTATCGAATGACTGCGCATGTATACAGATCGTAATGCGCAGGCACGACACCAAACAGCATCTTTTTTGATCGCTAAGTGAACGCAGGCTGATTGACAGGAAGTGGACGTTTAGGGGTGGTAACTGGCCATTTTCTGGGAGTGTCAGGAAAAACGCAGGCGTTCCCAGGCGTTTTCAGTGAGGGTGTGGGGAGGGTGTGTGACGTCAGCTCCGGCCCCGATCAGCCTGTTCTTATCGCACTGTGGGTGTAAGTCCTGGAATACGCACAGACTGGAAGAATGATTCGATGGTGAGTAAGTTGCAAACGGATTTGCAGATGTCTGCTGTCAGGCGAAGGTTTACGCATGCATTTGCACACTTGCACGGGGCGGGTTTTCACTCATTATGGGCGGCGGCTATCTGATCGCAGACCTCTGCAAAAACGCACAGCAGCGATCAGGTCTGAATTAGGCCGTATACCCCATGTAGACAGGGTCGGACTGGCCCACAGGGGAACAGGGGAAACCACCGGTGGGCCCCACTGCCTGTGGGCCCACCTCCTCCTGTTATTAATCTTCTACATTACCATGCACACACAAGCAGTGTTTACTATATACTGTATATATTTATCATGGTGGCCCAGCCCATGCACTCTTTACTGGTTAGCCTGGACTCTGTGGTGGTTGGCCACACCTCCACTATTGCCTGGCCACACCCTTAAGCATGGGCCCCTGCCACTGCATTTCCCCGCTGGGCCCTTCTTGCCCCAGTCCGACACTGCATGTAGACATGGCCCATTGAATTAGTCAGGTTTGCCTGATCATAATACTGATGTGTCTTATTTTCTTAATACAAACTACAGATGGGTCCACGTTTATCTTGACCTTTAATAGGATTAATTGAGACTGGGCAGTCAGACTTAATCCCCTGCTGTAATGACTTCTCTGTATTTTATTGCAGCTGAGAACAATAGATGAAGGGTTTATGTTAATAAACCATGTTGTGCCTAGGTGCAGCAAACTTGTCAAGATAACCTTGGACCCATCTCTAGTTAATCCCCGTAGAGGTTCCAGAAAACCACAGATGGATGCAGCCTAGAATTGGGCATTGAGGATAACACAATCTTGTCAAACCAGTCTTGTAAAAACAGTCTTGTAAAACCAGCACAAACACAGAAAACACATGCAAACTCCAGGGACCCCAGCGGCAGCGGCCCCAGTAGAATGCCCCCTTCCTGTGCCAGTTACAGAGGTGGGGCTGCAGCGCAGTACAAAATTCAAATCGGAGAGCCACACCAACTGCCAGTGAGTCCTTGCTGGTCATGTTTGGCAACGTTTGGGGTGTCAGTTGGTGTGGCTCCCCGATTTGAATTTTGGAATGCGTTGCATCCCCACCTCTGGAGCGGCCACCCTTACAGGGAGGGATAATTTGAATTATTCTTTAAGGCTGATACTTACCAATACTCTCCCTAAACTGAGCTGTCGGAATTTAATATAGTTACAATTTTCATCGACTAAGAACGTAAACAAGAAAATAAAATTAGGCTTTCTAAAGGTTACATCAAATTTCAGCTCATTTCCAAACATCTAAAAACCTGATCTAATTACAAGAAGAGGGAGTCTGGAAACATTTATATTTAGTTTAATTTAAGGGTCTGTCAGCGGTTACGACCGGTGGAGTTTCTATCGGAGATGGATGGTGCTGATGTAACCCTGCGTGTGGCAGCTGTGAAGGGCTCAATAAAGAGGCCTCGTCGTTCTCACAAAACACCAATTAGAATCATACACTTAACGAGCACTGTACGGAACAGCAACCCTACTTCTCCAATACCGGATTATGCAATGCTTAGAAGAAATGTGCAACAAATGTCAAAAGTTGAGTGTGAGCGTACAGTGCTTTAAACATTAAATGACATCTGGGGCCAAAAGTAATAGAGTGAGAGTTTCAAAAAGTGAGAGATTTGGTAAGGTTTTGCAGTTTTCATTAAAGTGGCAATCATTTACACAGCAAGATCAACCTGGTTTTGCTGTGTAAATGATTGCTACTTTAAAAACCCCAAGAAAAATCTTACCAAATCTCTCACTTTCTGAAACTCTCACTCTATTACATTTGGCCCCTGATAGTGGCACACATTGGGGGTCTGCTATATTGCCAGGTGAAGAAAACCAAGGTCTGGGGTCACAATACCAATAGGCCAACACATTTCTGGGTGTGGTTCAAATCGACAGTGTCTAGGTCGACAGTCACTAGGTCGACATGGATGTAAGGTCGACAGGGTTTCTAGGTCGACATGTGCTAGGTCGACAGGTCTAAAGGTTGACATGAGGATTTTTTTTTTGTGTGTGTCGTTTTCTTCGTAGAGTGACCGGGATCCCAAATTAGTGCACAGCGTCCCCTCGCATGGCTCGCTTCGCTCGCCATGCTTCGGGCATGGTGCCTTCACTCCGCTACCGCTTCGCTCGGCACACTTTACTGTTCCAATCGTAGTCCACGTGGATCGTTAAGTATGAAAAAATTCAAAAAAAGAAAAAAAATGTGAAAAACTCATGTCGACCTTTAGACCTGTCGACCTAGCACATGTCGACCTAGAAACCCTGTCGACCTTCCATCCATGTCGATCTAGTGACTGTCGACCTATAGTGGTCGACCTAAACATTGTCGACCTAGACACTGTCGATCTTCAGACCGGATCCCACATTTCTACCTACCTGAAAAGTAATGCAAAGTGTTGCAGATTATTCTTGGGGATCCCATTGGTTTTTGGACCACACCCATGTTGTTATAGCAAGCTGAGTAACCCGCTGATGAGTACTCCGCAGTAATACACTGTATAGCTGGCACACTATACATACATACTATACATCATGGAAAAACAGCTCCGTTACGAAGAGAACATTGAAAATGACACATTCCGATCTCTGCATAGTTGTTAAAATCACCCTAATATTTGGTTTTCCCATGGAAGAATAAAGTGATGCTTTATGTTTTCAACTACTGTTTTTTTTGTTTATTACTGTTATTTTGACTATTTACTATTGACGTACAAATGCAAACCCAGAATACGTAATGAAACTAATCAGTAGTAGTAGCAACACAGTAACCACAAGTAAATGCAATCGGCACATAGGGGGTCATTCCGACCTGATCGTTCGCTGCAGTTTGTCGCAGCGCAGCGATCGGGTCGGAACTGCGCATGCGCCGGTGCATGGCAGCCTTCGTTACCTAGCAATCGCCTCTGAGACAGAGGCGGTCGCTGGGCGGGAGGGGGCTGGACGACGGCGTTAAGCCGCCATTTAGGGGGAGTGGTCCGGCCAACGCAGGCGTGGCCAGACCGTTGGGGGGGGCGGGCCGCGGCTGCTGCATGACGTCTAATGCAGCTGCTTTGGCCAGCGGCAGCGAAGAACAACTCCCGGCAAGCCACAGGAGCTGCGCTGGCCGGGAGTTACTCCTCAAATACAAAAGCATCGCCTCTGTGCGATGCTTTTGTATTTGTGAGGGGGGGGCGGCACTGACATGCGGGGCGGACTAGCCCTGTGCTGGGCGTGCCCCTGCATGTCAGGGAAGATGATCGTAGCTGTGCTAAATTCGGAATGACCCTCATAGCCCAGATTTATCAAGCCTTGGAGAGTGACCTCCTCATTCAGGGCCCTTGTGTTTACCAGGACCTGGCAAGACTGGCTTTGATGGCGTGGCTCTTGAAGCTTCTCTCCTGAGGGCCAAAGGATTTTCTGAGGCGGTTATTCAAACTATGTTGAAGGCCCGTAAACCGACTTCTGCATGGATTTATTATAGGGTCTGGAATTCTTACTTCACCTGTTGTGCTGCTAAGAATTACGATGCATACAAGTTTAGTACTTCCAGACTTCTGGCTTTTTTGCAACAAGGCCTGGATTTAGGACTTCGCCTGGCCTCCCTCAAGGTTCACATTTCTGCCTTGTCGGTGTGGTTTCAGCAAAATATTTATCTATTCCTGACGTTCATACATTCACTCAGAGCGTACTACGGATTCAGCCTCCCTACTGTATGTCGCTCCTGTGGCTCCATGGGATCTGTCTGTTGTTCTTAATGCCCTTGAAGAGTCTCCGTTTGAACCTCTTGAGTCTGTGGACCTTAAATGCCTTACGCTTAAGGTCATGTTTCTGTTGGCTCTTGCCTCTGCTAGGAGAGTGTCAGACTTAGGCGCTTTGTTCTATTGTCTACCCTTTCTGATTTTTTACCGTGACCGGGCAGTTCTTAGAACTCGCCCTGGTTATCTACCTAAGGTGGTGTCATCTTTCCACCTTAACCAAGAAATTGTGGTACCGGCCTTTATCTCTCCTGGTTTATCCTCCAAAGAGCGGTCTTTGGATGTGGTATATATGTAGAAAGGACTGCCTCTATCAGGAGATTCAGATGTACTTTTTGCAGACCATGGCCAGATGGATTAAAATGGTGATTGCACAAGCTTATGCGCAGGCTGGACTCCCTGCTGCTATCAAGGCCCATTCTAATCGGTCTGTTGGTCCTTCTTGGGTGGCCCACCGTGGCGCGTCCGCTGATAATTGTGAAAGGCGGCTACGTGGTCCTCAGTGAACATGTTCATCAGGTTCTATGCCTTTGATACTTCCGCCTCCCAGGATGCTTGCTTTGGACGCCGGGTTCTTGTGCCCGCTTTAGGACATCCCCGATGTTATTCCCTGTGGAATACCAGTGAACCCCGCTGCAGAAAAGGAAATTTATGGTAGACTTACCATAGTTAAATCTCTTTCTGCGAGGTACACTGGTTTCCACAGGGCGCCCACCCTGACGCACTTAGCTTCTTTGGGTTTGTATGGCATTAGCCGCTGGTACCTTCTCCTGTCGTGAGAACGTGGGTCTATGTGACTAACATCTACCTACTCTCTTACCTGCTACTGCATTGGACTGGTCAACAAAACTGAGCTCCAGTGCCTGGAGGCGGGGATATAGAGGAGGCGGTGCAATGCATCCTGGGAACCGTCAAAGCTTTAGCCTGTTGGTGCCTCGGATTAAGATCAAACTCTACACCCTTATGTTATTTCCTGTGGAAACCAGTGTACCTCGCAGAAAGAGATTTAACAATGGTAAGTCTTACCATAAATCTCCTTATTTGCGGCCATGAAAGGCGTTACGTCTAAGAATCAGCCCCAGAGAGCACTGTCAGAAAGTTTTCACCTTCGCGACGCTCCTTGTTCTGTTGTGAACAATTTGCTGTGTATAAATGGGAGGTGACGCGAATACTGTAACTAAGATTACCGGGACAGTGGGCGCGCCTGCGTCACAGGAACAAACTTGATCAGACGGTGATCACTACTTTGTTGGGCACCGTAAATGTTTTAGACCCTAAATATTTATATTGGGGGTCATTCCGAGTTGTTCGCTCTGTATTTTTTTCTCGCAACGGAGCGATTAGTCGCTAATGCGCATGCGCAATGTCCGCAGTGCGACTGCGCCAAGTAAATTTGCTATGCAGTTAGGTATTTTACTCACGGCATTACGAGGTTTTTTCTTCGTTCTGGTGATCGTAATGTGATTGACAGGAAGTGGGTGTTTCTGGGCGGAAACTGGCCGTTTTATGGGTGTGTGCGAAAAAACGCTGCCGTTTCTGGGAAAAACGCGGGAGTGGCTGAAAAAACGGAGGAGTGTCTGGGCGAACGCTGGGTGTGTTTGTGACGTCAAACCAGGAACGACAAGCACTGAACTGATCGCAGATGCTGAGTAAGTCTGGAGCTACTCAGAAACTGCTAAGAAGTGTCTATTTACTATTTTGCTAATCTTTCGTTCGCAATTTTGATAAGCTAAGATTCACTCCCAGTAGGCGGCGGCTTAGCGTGTGCAAAGCTGCTAAAAGCAGCTTGCGAGCGAACAACTCGGAATGACCCCCATTACCCGTTACAAATATTGCGCAGTCATTTTCTGGCTGTTTCGCAATTGCACGCAATGTCCGCAGTTGCGGCAGCCGCGGAATCTTGTTTTATTACATTATCCTTATGCAAGAATCCGTTGAGCTAATGAGGGGGTTTGTGCACCTGCAAGTGGAAAGCCGCACTGTCCACTGATATTACACCAGGCGCTGTATGGTTACTAGGTGCAAGCGATGCAACATAAACGTGCTTCCCTTTCCTGTACACATGACTGAGAATGGCATGGCGTACGAGAGACAAGGCCTGCAACACTCCCATGACACCCCCACACAATAGGTCAGTACCTATGCTCGTATTATTGCCACCCAGTTGCCACTCTGAGTCCTGGGCGGCTCACACGCAAAAAAATTATTCAATGGTGAGTGAGTTGCGAACGGATTTGCAGCTGACTGGTGTTTGCAAAACTTTTCGCACGCCGTACGCAGACTTGCACGGGGCGGCGACTATCTGATCGCAAACTTCTGCAAATTTACAGGTCTGAATTAGGCCCAAAGGTCAACAGGGGGGTCATTTCGAGTTGATCGCTCGCTAGCTACTTTTAGCAACCGTGCAAACACATAGTCGCCGCCCACGGGGAGTGTATATTCGCTTTGCAAGTGTGCGAATGCGTGTGCAGACGAGCAGGATGAAAACGTTTTTTGCAGTTTCTGAGTAACTCTGGACTTACTCAGCCCTTGCGATCACTACAGCCTGTCCGGTCCTGGAATTGACGTCAGACACCCGCCCTGCAAACGCTTGGACACGCCTGCGTTTTTCCAACCACTCCCAGAAAACGGTCAGTTGCCACCCACAAACGCCCTCTTCCTGTCAATCTCTTTGCGATTGGCTGTGCGAATGGATTCTTTGTTAAATCCATCGCTCAGCAACGATCCGCTTTGTACCCGTACGACGCACCTGCGCATTGAGGTGCATACGCATGCGCAGTAGTAACCTGTTCGCTGCGCTGCAAAAAAAACGACAGCGAACGATCAACTCGGAATGACCCCCAATCTGCAGGTAAGCCTCAAACCAGAAAGTCTTATGTTTAACACTAATGTGATAACAATCGGCACGTTTATAATTCTAAGCGATCGCGTAGGACTGACCAGAAGCTGGAGACTTTGGCGCAGCTGGTCAGTTTAACAAATGTTGCAACAATTGATACTAACATTCCCTGTTTTCAGAGTGTAGACAATACAGAGTGTCTGTAATATAAATGGTGAATGAAGAGCTTGTGTGACTTTTATTTAAACAATACGGTCACACACCACGAGCGCCCCCAGATATAGGAGTGTTGAATGCAGTAGATCAATGCCTTTTATATAGATATAACAAGAGAGCGGCAGCCTTAACCCTTAATAATACATCAGGAGATAATCTCTGCCGCTCCACAGTTGTGTCGTCAGATGTGCATGTTGTGTGTCGGCGTAGTATTTCCCTCTCGCGGGCTGGCGCAGGAAGAAACACAACTTTGACTCTTTTGTATTCAGTTAATGCGGCTGATAAATCTCCCCGGGGTCTGTGACAGAGAGACTTGCGCTTTGTTTTTGCCTCTATTGATCCTCACAGTTATCTGCTGCGATGAGGAAGTTATCAGTGTCGTGCAGACCCGTCCTATTGTCGCCTCACACCCACCACATGTCTGCTTAAGAGCTGAGGATTTATACTGACATCACCTCTGTGCGGAGACATTCAGCCTCCGTGTGATGATTGCTTGGTCTTAGCAGATATCCTTCACCACTCGGCTACAGGGATTAGACGCAGGCTGGGCTGTGGCTGCGAAGTCTGAGCACTTGTAGAGAGCGGGGAATACACGGTAAATGGTGCATTGGGGTAATTCTGAGTTGATCGCAGCAGCAAATTTGTTAGCAGTTGGGCAAAACCATGTGCACTGCAGGTGGGGCAGATGTAACGTGCAGAGAGAGATTTGGGTGGGTTATTTTGTTTCTGTGCAGGGTAAATACTGGCTGCTTTATTTTTACGCTGCAATTTAGATTTCAGTTTGAACGCACCCCACCCAAATCTAACTCTCTCTGCACATGTTATATCTGCCCCACCTGCAGTGCACATGGTTTTGCCCAACTGCTAACAAATTTGCTGCTGCGATCAACTCAGAATTAGGCCCATTATGTGTTAGATGTGTCCGAGGTCATTGGGGTCATGCACAGAAGAGCGTCATTTGTGGGCTTAATGCATGCAGAAAATGTTACCGGCGCACTGATGATATCGGCTGCGTACAAAGATGCTCAGTCGCACACATGGTACGCCGTACTCTGTTGCAGAATCTGTCCCTGCCATAGGGTTTATGCAACTTTCTACGGTGCGCCTACTGATGCGTCTCAGTCCTGCACATTCCTATGCACACGCTGTATGTACACCAGGGAAAGGCTCTGTAGCGGCATTTACATAAAGTCGCAGATGGGCGGAGATAGGGACGCGCTAAATGCATCTCAGATTTAGCCCCATAGTGCGCTAGATGCCGGCCACAGCAAGATACATTTATAGTAGAGATGTGCAATATGGTTCTTTAAAAATCCGAACCACTCTGAATTTTGCCGATTTTCGGGATTTGGATTACAAAAATGACTGCAAAACGAATACCGAAACCAAAACACGACGATGAAATTGCAACCATAGCCAACAGCGCTGTATTACGGCTTGTGGGGGACCCAGGGCAACTAATTTGTGGGGGCTCTTACCAATAAAATGGCATTATGCCACACATTGTCCCCATACTATGACCCAGTGCCCCCCCAGTATGCCACACACAACCCCGTATTAATATATTGTCCTATTGCCCCCAACTTTGCCACATATTGCCCCTGCAGAGTCTGCCTTATTATGTTCCAGTGTCACCTCTGTGATAAACAGAGCCCTTTTTATTAATATTATGTCCCAGTGCCCCCCACGTGCCACATAGAACTTCAGAGTACTTACTTCTGGTGGAAGTCTCCTGCTGATTTTGCGACACCCAGAAGGACAGTGTTGTACATGAAGGGGCTGCTGTCCGGGAACGTGGGGTCCTCCACTCCCAGAAATAATAATGGAACGTTTACAAAAATTCCCTAGCGCATAACTAGTGCCTGGTGAACCATATGATAAAACAATTGTATTATAAATATATACTATCCAAATCATTTGTAAATGAAAAAGGGTTTATTTAAATATTAAAATTGACTACAACCACCAACATATTCTGCTGCACTATATCTATATATGCAAAGCTAATTCTGCTGGGTAATTACAATTGACTACAACCACCAACATATTCTGCTGCACTATATCTATATATGCAAAGCTAATTCTGCTGGGTAATTACAATTGACTACAACCACCAACATATTCTGCTGCACTATATCTATATATGCAAAGCTAATTCTGCTGGGTAATTACAATTGACTACAACCACCAACATATTCTGCTGCACTATATCTATATATGCAAAGCTAATTCTGCTGGGTAATTACAATTGACTCTAACCACCAACATATTCTGCTGCACTATATCTATATATGCAAAGCTAATTCTGCTGGGTAATTACAATTGACTACAACCACCAACATATTCTGCTGCACTATATCTATATATGCAAAGCTAATTCTGCTGGGTAATTACAATTGACTACAACCACCAACATATTCTGCTGCACTATATCTATATATGCAAAGCTAATTCTGCTGGGTAATTACAATTGACTACAACCACCAACATATTCTGCTGCACTATATCTGTATATGCAAAGCTAATTCTGCTGGGTAATGCAAATTGAAACATTATTGCATAGTATGTGATTTTGAAGTACTTTTTTTAAGTTTTGAATGATATAGACCCAGTTTAATCTTTGTGGAATGCCTGGTTGTTGTTTTTAAGGTAATTTATTGCCTGGCATTTGAGGGTGTGGGGTGTGGTTACAGATTTCAATTATTGGTTTCACTTGTAATAGTCTTCTACTTAAGTCCAATGGTGTAGGCTGTGCAAAGCCGTTTGGCTGTGCATTTATTGATCTAAGCGTGCATTTTTATCAAAGCGTGATAAAATTGACACATAACAGCAGCGTTCAATCAGCGTTCACAGTCTCCTTTCCTACTTCCACTTTCCCTCAACCTATTTACCTACTTAACACTATGTCAAGGCTTTCTTATACTCCCCACATCACTCAGTGTCTACCTAATAATGTATCTTTATCCTTCCCCCCTAGTCTCCTACACCTCTTCCTCTCTCCCCTCCTCTGTCTCCCCTCCATCCCTCTGTTTCCTTCCCCCACCTTTCCTGTTACCCCGCTTTCATTCACCTCTGCCCCATGGTCCTGCTACCCCACAACTCAGCCCTGCTCCCTCTCTCCCTTCCCTGTCACCTCCCCACACCCCCATCCACATCACACTGACCTCCCTCCCTGCCCACCTCCTGCAGTTTCCCCTCCTAGCTCAGGCACCCATACCATTACTACTCTCTCATCATCCCTGCCCTCAAAGTTAATCCCACCTCATCGCTACAGCAACCCTGAAAATCTCATTCACATCTCTCCCACTAACTCATACCCCCTATCCTGTGCCCTCTGGAATGCCAGATCTGTTTGTAACAAACTGGTCCCCACTCATGACCTTTTCATTTCCAACTCCCTCCACCTACTAGCCATTACTGAAACTTGGATTACGCCCTCTGACACTACTTCTGCTGCTGCTCTCTCTGCTGGGGGCCTCACATTCACACCCCCCACCCCCCCGACCTGGGGGTCGCCATGGGGGTGGTGTTGGGGTCCTTTTACCTTCTAGTTACTCCTACTAACTCATACCACCAGAACCATCCCTTATATTCTCTACATTTGAGGTCCACGCCATACGCCTCTTCCAACCAGTCCATCTTAGAGTAGCTGTCATTTACCACCCCCCTGGCACTGCTTCCAAATTCATCGACAACTTTGCTTCCTGGCTTCCTCACTTCCTCTCTTCTGACATTCCCACCATTATCCTAGGCGATTTCAACATCCCTATTGACATCCCCACACAATCCCCTGCCTCTAAACTCCTTAACCTTACCTCTTCACTTGGTCTCTTCCAGTGGACCTCCTCACCCTCCCATGTGAATGGGAGCTCACTGGATCTGGTCTTCACTCACCGCTGTGATATTTCTGATTTTTCCAACTCCCCATTTCCCCTCTCTGACCACCACCTGCTCTCCTTTAACCTATCTCTCTCGACTTCCCCATTTCTACCTCCTAAGGCTACCATCACTAAGCGTAACATTGAAGCTATTGACACCACATTCCTTTCCTCCCTGTTTGACTCACTTCTCTCTCCTATTCTCTCTCTCTCATGCCCTGAACAAGCCACTTCCACATACAATGCTTCCCTTACTTCTGCTCTTGACTCTGTTGCTCCACCAACCACTATTCACCCTCGCAAATTAACACCTCAACCCTGGCACACCAAATGCACCAGATATCTGCAAAAATGCTCACGTACTGCTGAGCGACACTGGAGGAAATCACGCTCTAAGGCAGACTTCCTCCATTTCAAACTTATGCTCTCATCCTTCAGTGCTGCCCTTTCTCTTGCTAAACAGTCATACTTCAAGAACCTCATCTCCTCCCAGTCTTCCAACCCCCGGCGCCTCTTTGCCACTCTCAACTCACTTCTCTGCCCACCTCCACCTCGTCTCCCTTCCTCACTCTCTGCTCTTGACTTTGCCACTTACTTCACATCCAAAATTGACTCCATACGTCAGGACATCAAATCACACCAGACCATCAGTAACCAGCCTTCTCCCATCCCTTACCAACCCTCCCCATCCCTCGCACCAACTCTGTCATCTTTCTCCCATGCATCTGGAGAGGAAGTCATGGCCCTCATTCGTTCCTGTCCCCTCACCACCTCCCCACTTGACCCTATCCCCTCCCGCCTCCTCTGCTACCTCTCTTCTTCTGCTTGTTCCCATCTTTCCCACCTTCTCAATCTCTCCCTCTCATCAGGCACTGTCCCCTCTGCCTTCAAGCACGCATTCATCTCTCCTATTCTTAAAAAACCTACCCTTGATCCAAACACCTCTCCAACTACCGACCCATCTCTCTCCTCCCTTTTGCCTCCAAACTCCTTGAGCGTATTGTCTACAACCGCCTTACTTCCTTTCTTTCCTCACACTCACTGCTTGACCCATTCCAGTCTGGCTTCCATCCTCTCCACTCCACTGAAACTGCCCTTACAAAAGTATGCAATGACCTCGATGCTGCTAAATCTAAGGGACACTACTTTCTACTTATTCTACTTGATCTCTCTGCTGCTTTTGACACTGTGGACCATCCTCTCCTACTGCAAATCCTTCACTCCATTGGTCTGCGTGACACCGCCCTCTCTTGGTTGTCGTCCTACCTTTCTGACCGTTCATTCTCTGTCTCCTCTCATGACTCCACCTCCCCCTCACTTCCACTAACTGTAGGGGTACCCCAAGGTTCTGTCCTTGGTCCTCTTCTCTTCTCTCTCTATACGTCCTCACTAGGTAAGCTCATTAGTTCTTTTGATTTCCAATATCATCTCTATGCTGATGACACTCAAATCTATCTTTCCTCTCCAGACCTCTCCCCTGCTCTCCTCACTCGTATCTCCAACTGTCTCTCTGCTATCTCTTCCTGGATGTCCCAGCGCTTTCTTAAACTTAACATGTCTAAGACCGAGCTGATCATCTTCCCTCCCTCCCGCATAACCTCACCTCCTACAATCTCATTATCTATTGATGGCACTACTATCTCCTCTACCCCCCAAGTGCGCTGTCTTGGAGTAATCCTTGACTTCTCCCTCTCCTTCAAACCACACATTCAGCACATCTCACAAACCTGCTGTTTTCATCTAAAAAATATTTCCAGGATCAGACCCTTTCTGACCCAGGATGCTACTAAGACTCTTATCCACTCACTGGTCATCTCCAGACTGGACTACTGTAATCTCCTCCTAACTGGCATTCCTGACAAATACCTCTCTCCACTCCAATCTATCCTCAATGCTGCTGCCCGGCTCATTTTCCTCACCAAACGCACTACGTCCACCTCTCCTCTCTTACTAGACCTTCACTGGCTCCCCTTCCCTTTCAGAATCCATTTCAAGCTTCTCACACTTGCTTACAAAGCCCTCACCCACTCCTCTCCCATCTACATCTCTGATCTTATCTCGCTTTACACTCCCACCCGTTCTCTTCGCTCTGCTAATGTTTGCCGACTCTCCTGCCTACGGATTACTTCCTCCCACTCCTACCTCCAAGATTTTTCACGTGCTGCACCACTACTCTGGAATTCCCTACCTCTCCCCCTCAGACTCTCCACCTCTCTACAAAACTTCAAACGGGCTCTCAAGACCCACTTCTTCACCAAACCCAGCCAAATCTCATCCTAAACCTCTGTTCCACGCTCTCTATGTACCCCATCTGTCTCACCCCTGTCTGTCTACCCCTCCCCTTAAGAATATAAGCTCTCACGAGCAGGGGCCTCTTCCCTCATGTGCTGACCCTTTTCTTACTTTAATAATCTTCAGCTGCACCAAATCCAGCAGTCTTCTGCCACCTGATACTTATTCCAGTGTCATCTGCTGATGTAACTATGTTTATTTACCCTGTACTTGTCCTATATTGTCGTCAACTGTAAGTTGCTGTTTTCCTGTTTGATTATTTGTTTATGTACTCTGTAATTGGGCGCTGCGGAACCCTTGTGGCGCCATATAAATAAAGGATAATAATAATAATAATAGTCTAAAAAATATGTATATACAGGGTTGGACTGGCCCATAGGGGTACAGTGACCCCCCCCCCCCGGTGTGCTCCACGCCTATTGCCACACCTCCTATTCTAGGAATCAGGTTCCAGACTGTGCGCTTGAATTATACATACAGTATGTTACCTTATACTGCACAGGACTATAGTGTATTGTGGCTAGTAATCTGGTAGATTATCATGCATGCACTTACTATATACACTGTTCAAAAAAATAAAGGGAACACTAAAATAACACATCCTAGATCTGAATGAATGAAATATTCTTATTAAATACTTTGTACTTTACATAGTTGAATGTGCTGACAACAAAATCACACAAAAATTATCAATGGAAATCAAATTTATTAACCCATGGAGGTCTGGATTTGGAGTCACACTCAAAATTAAAGTGGAAAAACACACTACAGGCTGATCCAACTTTGATGTAATGTCCTTAAAACAAGTCAAAATGAGGCTCAGTAGTGTGTGTGGCCTCCACGTGCCTGTATGACCTCCCTACAATGCCTGGGCATGCTCATGATGAGGTGACGGAAGGTCTCCTGAGGGATCTCCTCCCAGACCTGGACTAAAGCATCCACCAACTCCTGGACAGTCTGTGGTGCAACGTGGCGTTGGTGGATGGAGCGAGACAAGATGTCCCAGATGTGCTCAATTGGATTCAGGTCTGGGGAAAGGGCGGGCCAGTCCATAGCATCAATGCCTTCGTCTTGCAGGAACTGCTGACACACTCCAGCCACATGAGATCTAGCATTGTCTTGCATTAGGAGGAACCCAGGGCCAACCGCACCAGTATATGGTCTCACAAGGGGTCTGAGGATCTCATCTCGGTACCTAATGGCAGTCAGGCTACCTCTGGCGAGCACATGGAGGGCTGTGCGGCCCCCCAAAGAAATGCCACCCCACACCATTACTGACCCACTGCCAAACCGGTCATGCTGGAGGATGTTGCAGGCAGCAGAATGTTCTCCTTGGCGTCTCCAGACTCTGTCACGTCTCTCACATGTGCTCAGTGAGAACCTGCTTTCATCTGTCAAGAGCACAGGGCGCCAGTGGCGAATTTGCCAATCTTGGTGTTCTCTGGCAAATGCCAAACGTCCTGCACGGTGTTGGGCTGTAAGCACAACCCCCAGCTGTGGACGTCGGGCCCTCATACCACCCTCATGGAGTCTGTTTCTGATCGTTTGAGTAGACACATGCACATTTGTGGCTTGCTGGAGGTCATTTTGCAGGGCTCTGGCAGTGCTCCTCCTGTTCCTCCTTGCACAAAGGCGGAGGTAGCGGTCCTGCTGCTGGGTTGTTGCCCTCCTATGGCCTCCTCCACGTCTCCTGATATACTGGCCTGTCTCCTGGTAGCGCCTCCATGCTCTGGACACTACGCTGACAGACACAGCAAACCTTCTTGCCACAGCTCGCATTGATGTGCCATCCTGAGCCACTTGTGTGGGTTGTAGACTCCGTCTCATGCTACCACTAGAGTGAAAGCACCGCCAGCTTTCAAAAGTAACCAAAACATCAGCCAGAAAGCATAGGAGCTGAGAAGTGGTCTGTGGTCACCACCTGCAGAACAACTCCTTTATTGGGGGTGTCTTGCTAATTGCCTATAATTCCCACCTGTTGTCTATTCCATTTGCACAACAGCATGTGAAATTGATTGTCAATCAGTGTTGCTTCCTAAGTGGACAGTTTGATTTCACAGAAGTGTGATTGACTTGGAGTTACATTGTGTTGTTTAAGTGTTCCCTTTATTTTTTTGAGCAGTGTATATTTACTAGAGATGTGCGGCGGGCACTTTTTGTGTTTTGTGTTTTGGATCTGGATTGGTTTTGCCAAAACCACCCTTTTCCCACACAGCTAAAATCACAGAATTTGGGGGTAATTTGGCTCCTACGGTATTATTAACCTCAATAACATTCATTTCCACGCATTTCCAGTCTATTCTGAACACTGAACACCTCACAATATTGTTTATAGGCCAAAAGGTTGCACCAAGGTACAATAGCTGGATGACTAAGCTAAGCGACACAAGTGTGTGGCACAAACACCTGGCCCATCTAGGAGTGGCACTGCAGTGGCAGACAGGAAGGTAGATTTAAAAAATAGTCCCCAAATAGCACATGATGCAAAGACAAAAAGGGGTGCACCGAGGTTGCTGAATGGCTAAGCTAAGCATGAGAAGCTGAGCCACCAGTCATGAACATAGGCCAAGGCCTTAGCCTTTCCTTGCCACTTCATGTATTGAATGGCATATTGCCAATTTTATGTTTCTCATCAGATATTTTTTTTTTTTTGCTGATTATTACTTTTTGCTTCTATGACATTGGGCGTCAGCCTTAGCAGACGACGTTGATAGAATTGCATCATCAATGTCATGACTGGTGGCAGCAGCAGCTTCAGCACTAGTACTAGGAACTGGAAGTGGTTCCTGATCTTCCACAATTTTTTCCTCCAAATTGTTGTTCTCCATTTCACAGGACAGCACCCCTTTATTATTACCGCACACAGAACAGTGCCCCTTTATTTTCACAGCACCCCTGTAATCTTACAGCATACAGGAGCAGTGTGCTTTTAATTTTTAACTGCATCCAAACTTTTATAGCAGACAGGGCCAGTGTAATGTTATTAAGACATCAGCTCCCCTATATTTCACAGCATACAGGAATAGTGTGCTTTTAATTTTTAACTGCACCCAAACTTTTATTGCAGACAGGGCCAGTGTAATGTTATTAAGACATCAGCACCCCTATATTTCACAGCATACAGGAACAGTGTGCTTTTAATTTTTAACTGCACCCAAACTTTTATTGCAGACAGGGCCAGTGTAATGTTATTAAGACATCAGCACCCCTATATTTCACAGCATACAGGAACAGTGTGCTTTTAATTTTTAACGGCAGCCATACTTTTATAGCAGACAGGGCCAGTGTAATGTTATTAAGACATCAGCACCCCTATATTTCACAGCATACAGGAACAGTGTGCTTTTAATTTTTAATGGCAGCCATACTTTTATAGCAGACAGGGCCAGTGTAATGTTATTATGACATCAGCACACCTATATTTCACAGCATACATGAGCAATGTGGTTTTAATTTTTAACTGCACCCAAACTTTTATAGCAGACAGGGCCAGTGTAATGTTATTAAGACATCAGCACCCCTATATTTCACAGCATACAGGAACAGTGTGCTTTTAATTTTTAATGGCAGCCATACTTTTATAGCAGACAGGGCCAGTGTAATGTTATTATGAAATCAGCACCCCTATATTTCACAGCATACAGGAACAGTGTGCTTTTAATTTGTAAGAACTGCACCCAAATTTTTAAAGCAGACAGGGCCAATGTAATGTTATTAAGACATCAGCACCCCTCAGGGGCGGACCCAGAACTAAATGACAGGGGGGGCACCATGACAGGAAAAAAGGGGGAGGGGGTTTGTATGCACACGGGCTCATGGAAAAGTGGGTGTAGCCATGCAACAAGGGGGGTGGACTCAAGGAGAATGCTATATACACGAGCTATGCCCTCGTTTTTATCACACTTCTTCACCCACTCCCATTATGCCAGCCTCCTCACCGACTCCCCAGCCCTTGCCAACCTTTGTCTCCTCAGTCCTCACCCACTCCTTTCAGGAGTCACATCCAGGCTTTGGCCAGCTCAGCTCCTGACTGCTTTTCTGAAGACAGGGAGAGGCAGTGGGTGATATTTAGAAAGGCAGTGGGTGAAGCCAGGGAATGGCTGACAGGAGGAGGCAATAGGTGACACTAGGAGGAGGCAGTGAGTGACGTAGAGGATGACGGGGAGAGGGCGTGGGTGACGGAAAGGGTGACAGGAGAGAGAATTGATGGGGAGAAAAAGTGGGATATGGAAAGGCTGTGGGTGACAGAAAATGGTGACAGGGAGAGGCAGTGGGTGACAGAGAAGGTGACGGGAAGAGGCAGTTTTTTTTTTTAGGATTACCAGTAATATATAGAAAAACCTGCACTTATAATTCACATGGTTTTTATTTATTCTTACTCATTTATACAAATACATTGAAATTTTATTCATAATTCTGTCTCATTGTGGGAAATTTTTATAGATATAAAATAAAATATTCAAACACTCAAGCTAGGGGGGCGCTAAAACAACTACATTTATCACATAAGTGGTACTATGTGGTACTATGGCTGGCCAACCCCCCTTAAAAAAAAAAAAATACCTTCACGCTCCGGCTGGAGCCCAGGAGACAGTGTCAGTTACAGGGTCTCTTTACATGGCTGCCGGAGATCCTGAATGTAGGGGCGGCTGGACACTGTGCCACTCTCTAGCCGCTGGAGAGTGACACAGGCTTAATGGTAGAGGCGAGCTGTGGATCAGGCAGCGGCGTTGGCTGGGGCCGGGAGGAGCTGGCAGCCGCGGGTGAGACGGACAGTGTTAAGTCTCAGCGTGGCGGCTATGGAAGTTGTTGCGTCGGCGAAGGCGGCGGCAAGGGTGAGGGCGGGAGAGTTGCTGCATTACAATAAAACATCTTGTAAACGACAGGGGGGGCACGTGCCTTGGTGCCCCCCCCCCCCTGAATCCGCCACTGGCACCCCTATATTTCACAGCATACTGGAACAGTGGACTTTTAATTTGTAAGAACTGCACCCAAATTTTTATAGCAGACAGGGCCAGTCCTATATCTGTAGATAAAATAAACATGATACAGAAACGGTCGCACATTTTGGGGGTAATTCCAAGTTGATCGCAGCAGGAATTTTGATAGCAGTTGGGCAAAACCATGTGCACTGCAGGGGAGGCAGATATAACATGTGCAGAGAGAGTTAGATTTGGGTGGGGTGTGTTCAATCTGCAATCTAAATTGCAGTGTAAAAATAAAGCAGCCAGTATTTACCCTGCACAGAAACAATATAACCCAACCAAATCTAACTCTCTCTACACATGTTATATCTGCCCCACCTGCAGTGCACATGGTTTTGCCCAACTGCTAAAAAATTTCCTGCTGCGATCAACTTGGAATAACCCCCTTTATCCGCAGCATATTCCTGCTACAAACATCCCACTCAGATTGTGTGGAGGGGAAAATGAGATATTGGAACTTGCATTCCGTAATGTAACAAATCGAATCAGCTCAGGAAATCTCTGTGACTCTCCCACCCGCATGCCTTCATAAAATAAGCATTTATTTACTTTCTTTCTTCATTTTTGGTTGTCAAATAACATTTAGGTACTAATGAAATTGTTCCATTTCCCTCCCCTGAGCCGCGGCGTGCAATCCCACCAGCTTTCACAACATAACAAGATTAAAACTAAACTATATATTCCACAATTACACATTACATTGCTAAATCATGCAGGCAAGGGCCATTTATCAAACTATACATTCTGCCGTCCGCAGCCATTTGTTTCTATTGAGCGCCGTCTTGCCGTGCGCACAAAATATCAATATTTTCAGAATTTGTTGCTAATGCAAAATAAACAAGTCTGGGAATGTTGTCATCGCATCAGTGAAATATTAATCAGCTCCTCGTCTCACTTAGCGAAGGAAACACTTATTTAACAACATTAGGTCGTGCGGTGCAGTAATGAAGAGCGTTTCCTGTCATAATAACCTATAAGCCAGAGTTTTGACTGTGTAAAGTATATGAAAAATACAAAGAATATTTCTCTGACGTCCTAGTGGATGCTGGGGACTCCGTAAGGACCATGGGGAATAGCGGCTCCGCAGGAGACTGGGCACAAAAGTAAAGCTTTAGGACTACCTGGTGTGCACTGGCTCCTCCCCCTATGACCCTCCTCCAAGCCTCAGTTAGATTTTTGTGCCCGAACGAGAAGGGTGCACACTAGGTGGCTCTCCTGAGCTGCTTAGTGAAAAGTTAGTTTTAGGTTTTTTATTTTCAGTGAGACCTGCTGGCAACAGGCTCACTGCATCGAGGGACTAAGGGGAGAAGAAGCGAACTCACCTGCGTGCAGAGTGGATTGGGCTTCTTAGGCTACTGGACACCATTAGCTCCAGAGGGATCGAACACAGGCCCAGCCATGGAGTCCGGTCCCAGAGCCGCGCCGCCGGCCCCCTTACAGAGCCAGAAGCAAGAAGAGGTCCGGAAAATCGGCGGCAGAAGACATCCTGTCTTCACCAAGGTAGCGCACAGCACTGCAGCTGTGCGCCATTGCTCCTCAGCACACTTCACACTTCGGTCACTGAGGGTGCAGGGCGCTAGGGGGGGGCGCCCTGAGCAGCAATAAAAAGTAAAACACCTTGGCTGGCGAAAATACATCACATATAGCCCCCAGGGCTATATGGATGAATTTTAACCCCTGCCAGAATTCATAAAAAAGCAGGAGAAAAGTCCGCGAAAAAGGGGCGGAGCCTATCTCCTCAGCACACTGGCGCCATTTTCCCTCACAGCTCCGTTGGAGGGAAGCTCCCTGGCTCTCCCCTGCAGTCACTACACTACAGAAAGGGTTAAAAAAAGAGAGGGGGGCACTAATTAGGCGCAGTATTAACAATACAGCAGCTATAAGGGGAAAAACACTTATATAAGGTTATCCCTGTATATATATAGCGCTCTGGTGTGTGCTGGCAAACTCTCCCTCTGTCTCCCCAAAGGGCTAGTGGGGTCCTGTCCTCTATCAGAGCATTCCCTGTGTGTGTGCTGTGTGTCGGTACGTTTGTGTCGACATGTATGAGGAGGAAAATGATGTGTAGGCGGAGCAAATTGCCTGTAATAGGGATGTCACCCCCTAGGGGGTCGACACCTGAGTGGGTGAACTGTTGGAAGAAATTAACAGTGTCAGCTCTTTACAAAAGATAGTGGTTGACATGAGACAGCCGGCTACTCAGCTTGTGCCTGTCCAGACGTCTCATAGGCCGTCAGGGGCTCTAAAGCGCCCGTTACCTCAGATGGCAGATACAGACGCCGACACGGATACTGACTCCAGTGTCGACGGTGAAGAGACAAATGTGACTTCCAGTAGGGCCACACGTTACATGATTGAGGCAATGAAAAATGTTTTACACATTTCTGATAATACGAGTACCACCAAAAGGGGTATTATGTTCGGTGAGGAAAAACTACCTGTAGTTTTCCTGAATCTGAGAAATTAAATGAGGTGTGTGATGAAGCGTGGGTTTCCCCCGATAAAAAGTTATTGGCATTATATCCTTTCCCGCCAGAGGTTAGGGTGCGTTGGGAAACACCCCCTAGGGTGGATAAAGCGCTCACACGCTTGTAAAAACAAGGGCTCTACCCTCTCCTGAGATGGCCGCCCTTAAGGATCCTGCAGAAAGCAGGAGGGTTTCCTAAAATGTATTTACACACATACTGGTGTTATACTGCGACCAGCAATCGCCTCAGCCTGGATGTGCAGTGCTGGGTTGGCATGGTCGGATTCCCTGACTGAAAATATTGATACCCTAGATAGGGACAGTATATTATTGCCTATAGAGCATTTAAAAGATGCATTTCTATATATGTGTGATGCACAGCGGAATATTTGCCGACTGGCATCAAGAGTAAGTGCGTTGTCCATTTCTGCCAGAAGAGGGTTATGGACACGACAGTGGTCAGGTGATGCGGATTCCAAACGGCATATGGAAGTATTGCCTTATAAAGGGGAGGAGTTATTTGGGGTAGGTCTTTCAGACCTGGTGGCCACGGCAACAGCTGGGAAATCCACGTTTTTACCCCAGGTCGCCTCTCAACATAAGAAGATGCCGTATTATCAGGCGCAGTCCTTTCGTTCCCATAAGGGCAAGGGGGCAAAAGGTTCCTCATTTCTGCCCCGTGACAGAGGGAGAGGAAAAAGGCTGCAGAAATCAGCCAGTTCCCAGGAACAGAAGCCCTCTCCCGCCTCTGCCAAGCCCTCAGCATGACGCTGGGGCTTTACAAGCGGACTCAGGCACGGTGGGGGCCCGTCTCAAGAATTTCAGCGCGCAGTGGGCTCACTCGCAAGTAGACCCCTGGATCCTTCAGGTGGTATCTCAGGGGTACAAATTGGAATTCGAGACGTCTCCCCCTCGCCGTTTCCAAAAGTCGGCTTTACCGACGTCTCCCTCCGACAGGGAGGCAGTTTTGGAAGCCATTCACAAGCTGTATTCCCAGCAGGTGATAATCAAGGTACCCCTCCTGCAACAGGGAAAGGGGTATTATTCCACACTGTTGTGGTACCGAAGCCGGACGGCTCGGTGAGACCGATTTTAAATCTAAAATCTTTGAACACTTACATACAGAAGTTCAAATTCAAGATGGAGTCACTCAGAGCAGTGATTGCGAACCTGGAAGAAGGGGACTACATGGTGTCTCTGGACATCAAGGATGCTTACCTTCATGTCCCAATTTACCCTTCTCACCAAGGGTACCTCAGGTTTGTGGTACAGAACTGTCACTATCAGTTTCAGACGCTGCCGTTTGGATGGTCCACGGCACCCCGGGTCTTTACCAAGGTAATGGCCGAAATGATGATACTCCTTCGAAGGAAGGGAGTTTTAGTTATCCCTTACTTTGTCACAACTGAGGGCCTGAGCTGACGGGAGGCAGCCTCAGTTGTAGGGGCTGAGATGTAACGGAACCTGGGAGGTTGTATCAGACCCCTAGACATGTAAGTAACATGTAGAATAACTGCCCGAAAGCGTGACCACGACAACCAGGATAAAAGTCAATGATGTTTATTATGACAAACTCCGTAACACAGCAGCAGTAAAGGAAACATAAAAGTCAACAGAGGATAAATACAATTCCTGGGTACTACAGGGTGGCAAGGGCCACAGGCACTGGTAGTGTGAGACAGTTCTTATAATCTTCTAGTTGGAAAGTCCTTACCAGGCCTGACTGTAGCAATGGAGAGAACCCAGGATCGTACCAGCTGGTGTTCCAGGAAAGGCTGGGCTGCTGAAGATAAAACGGCTGCTGTGGATACTGGCTGGAACCAGACTGTTGTTGGTACGGAGTGGATACTGGCTGGAACCAGTTAAATAATAAACGAACTTGAGAGCGATGAAATAATAATGAAGTTTGGAGTTTGAGAGCGGTGAAATAATAATACCGGTGGAGAGTGGTAAACTGCAGAAAGGACACCGGCCCTTTAAGAGAAGCTGTACACTGCTGAAAGCTGGGCTGGAAGCAGGTGATTGATAATGAAGTTTGGAGTTTGAGAGCGGTGAAATAATAATACCGGTGGAGAGTGGTAAACTGCAGAAAGGACACCGGCCCTTTAAGAGAAGCTGTACACTGCTGGAAGCTGGGCTGGAAGCAGGTGATTGTTGTAACTGGAAACAGGTGAGTCCAGAATGGATCGGAGAGTCAGGCTACACCGCAGATGGAATGCTGGTGCGGGTCTCTATAGCAGAAGTCTGGAGACAGGAGCTGGAACCTGGAAGACAACCACAGGAGAGAGACAAACTGGAACTAGGTTAGACAACCAAAGCACTGACGCCTTCCTTGCTCAGGCACAGCTTACTTATACCTGCAGCAAGGAAGGGGTTGGCTAGGCAATTATGCAAATCAACAATACAGACAGCAGATTGGTGGAAATGCTCAGATGACAAAATCCAAGATGGCTGCGCCCATGCAGACACTTGGAGGGAAGTTTGGTTTGTAATCCATGTGAGAATTGAAACAGTAATGGCGACGCCGGCCACAGGAGACAGGAGACGCCAGACTGACAAGCGCACATTTAACCACGCGGGCACAGCGGAGGCCGCGGCTGATGAAATCACCACTCTGACATTCTGCATGTGGAAACTCAGGAACAGCGGGATCCGGTCCTGGAACGCTGAGCCAGCCTTAGGAGGCATCTGAAGGGTAAGTAATGGCGTCCAGATACCCGGATCGTGACAGCACCCCCCCCTTTAGGAGTGGCCCCAGGACACTTCTTAGGCTTTAAAGGAAACTTTGCGTGGAAATTTCGGACCAAGGCAGGAGCATGGACGTCTGAGGCATTGGTCCAAGAGCGTTCTTCAGGACCATAGCCCTTCCAGTCAATGAGGTATTGTAACTGACCGTAACGGAAACGTGAGTCCAAAATCTTGGCCACCTCGTACTCGACTCCCCGTTGAGTCTGAACTTTGGGAGCTGGAGGAAGTGCGGAATGAAACCGATTCAGGATCAGCGGTTTCAACAAAGAAACATGAAATGTCCTGGGTATTTTCAAGAAGGATGGTAACTGTAACCTGTAGGCAACAGGATTGATGACTTGTTCAATCTTGAAGGGTCCGATGTAGCGAGGTGCAAATTTCATGCTGGGAACTCTCAACCTCAAATTCTTCGTGGACAGCCACACACGATCACCCACCTTGAGAGCAGGAACCGCTCTACGCTTCCTATCGGCAAACTTCTTATACCTGAATGAGGCTTTAAGCAGGGCTGCGCGGACGTTCCTCCAGTTATTTGAAAACTGACGCAAGGTGACATCCACTGCTGGAACAGAAGTTGCGGGAAGCGGTTGGAATTCTGGGACTTTAGGGTGGAATCCATAATTAATGAAGAATGGTGTAGAAGAAGATGAGGAATGGTATTGATTGTTGTGGCTGAACTCAGCCCAAGGAAGGAGTTGAACCCAGTCATCTTGAGAGGAAGACACATATATACAGAGGAAGGCCTCCAAGTCCTGATTCACCCTCTCGGTTTGACCATTGGTCTGAGGATGGTAAGCCGTGGAAAACTTTAACTTGACTTGGAGGGCTTGACACAAACTTCGCCAAAATTTGGCTACAAATTGTACTCCACGATCCGAGATGATCTCTTCAGGAAGACCGTGAAGTCGGAAGATCTCTTGTATAAACACTTGAGCCAACTTGGAAGCTGACGGAAGACCGGTGAGAGGGATGAAATGTGCCATCTTGGTGAACCGGTCAACTACCACCCAGATGGTATTAAACTTGTTGCAGATAGGTAGATCGGAAACAAAGTCCATCGACAAATGGGTCCAAGGTCGACGGGGAACAGATAATGGAACCAGTTGCCCCGCAGGTGACTGGCGGGAGACTTTGTGTTGGGCACACTTTGGGCAGGAGGCAATAAATTCCATAACGTCCTTCTTCAGAGTTGGCCACCAGTAGGACCTAGAAATAAATTCAAGGGTTTTCTGAATGCCTGTATGTCCAGCAAAACGGGAAGCATGGGCCCAATGCATGAGCTTCTTCCTTAGAACTGGCTTAACAAAACTTTTCCCTGGTGGAGGCGTAGAGTCCATCCCTACCGTGGAGAATGCCAACGGATTAATAATAGGATGCTTGTCTGCAGACTCGGACTCATTTTCTTGCTCCCATGAGCGGGAAAGGGCATCGGCCTTACGATTCTGAGAACCCGGACAGAACTGGAGTTTAAAGTCAAACCTAGAGAAGAAAAGTGCCCATCTGGCCTGACGAGGATTCAGACATTGTGCTCCTTTGAGATATAAAAGATTTTTGTGGTCGGTAAGTATGGTGATTGAGTGGGAAGCTCCCTCCAACAGGTATCTCCACTCCTCCAGAGCGAGCTTGATGGCTAGCAACTCCTGATCGCCAATGGCATAGTTGCGCTCAGCTGGGGAGAACTTCCGGGAGAAGAAACTGCAAGGATGTAGATGTCCATCTTTGGCCCTCTGGGATAACACTGCTCCTACTCCAACGGAGGAGGCATCTACCTCTAAGATAAAAGGAAAGTCGGTGTCGGGCTGTTTCAGAACTGGTGCAGAGATGAACCGTTGCTTCAGAAGGTGAAAGGCCTGTGTAGCTTCCTCGGACCACTTGGACGGATTAGCACCTTTCTTGGTTAATGCAGTGATAGGCGCCACAATGGTGGAAAAGTCTCGTATAAATTTTCTATAATAATTGGCGAACCCTAAGAACCTCTGGACCCCTTTGAGGCTTAAGGGTATAGGCCAATTCTGGATTGCTTGGAGTTTCTCAGGATCCATCTCTAGTCCGGAACCGGACACAATGTAACCTAGAAACGGAATGGTTTTAACTTCAAACACACACTTCTCCAATTTACAATAGAGGTGATTGACACGGAGACGGGAAAGAACCTCTTTTACCCAGAAACGATGATTTTCGAGATTATTAGCAAAGATGAGGATGTCGTCTAGATAAACCACGACATGGCGGTACAAGATGTCCCTGAAAATCTCATTCACGAAGTGCTGAAAGACTGCTGGAGCGTTGCTCAATCCGAAGGGCATGACGAGGTACTCATAATGTCCGTCACGGGTGTTAAAGGCGGTCTTCCACTCGTCACCCTCACGGATTCGGATGAGATTGTAGGCACCCCTCAAGTCCAGCTTTGTGAAAATAGTTGCACCACTAACTCTATCAAAGAGCTCGGTAATCAGGGGTAAAGGGTATCGGTTCTTGACGGTAATGTCGTTCAGACCTCTGTAGTCGATGCACGGACGCAGACCACCGTCTTTCTTCTTAACGAAGAAGAAGCCTGCGCCGGCTGGAGAAGAAGATGGTCGGATGAAACCCTTCGCCAGGTTCTCTTTGATGTACTCTTCCATGGAGTGTGTCTCAGGCAGAGACAACGGATAAGTTCGACCTCGCGGTGGAACCTTCCCTGGAATGAGGTCGATTGGGCAGTCCCATTCTCTATGAGGAGGAAGGATATCAGCAGAGGCTTTACTGAACACGTCCGTGAAGTCTTGATATGGAGGAGGCGGAACATCAGATGACCTGGGGAAGGAAGAACAAACAGGAAGAACTTTGGCTAAACAAGTCTCAGCACAGGAGGGACCCCATGCCAGTATTTGCGTAGTCGTCCAGTCAATTGATGGGTTGTGGAGACGGAGCCATGGAAGGCCTAAAACCACTGGATGTGTGGCTCTTGGAATCACTAAAAAAGAAATATACTCAGAATGAAGAACTCCCACTCTCAGACGAACTGGAAGAGTCCTTAAGGAAATGACTGCGTCAAAAATCTTGCTGCCATCCACGGCAGTCAAAGAGATGGACGAGGACAGTCTCTCGGTGGGTAGGGACCACCGTTTAACATAAGCTTCGGTTATGAAATTCCCAGCTGCTCCGGAATCAAGGAGGGCAATGACGTTCCTGTAACGTTGAGCAATTTGGAGCGACACTGGGAGGTTACAGTCATGAGGAGATGGAGAGGAGACCATTACTCCTAGCCGGCCCTCTCCTTGGCGAGCTAGGATCTGGAGTTTCCCGGACGTTTGGGACAGGCATTGATAGTGTGCGACGGAGCTGCACAGTAGAGACAGAGAGACTCAGAGAGACGTCTTCGGCGCTCAGCGGGAGATAGACGGGAACGACTAATTTGCATAGGCTCATCCTTGGATGGAGATGGTTGATGAGGAGGAGGAGCAGAAGATTTAGGAGTAGATGATCTTCCTCGCTCGGTTGCTCTCTCTCTGAAACGTAGATCAACCTTCGTGCAAAGAGAAATTAGCTCATCCAACTTAGAGGGCAAGTCTCTGGTAGCTAACTCATCCTTGATGCGTTCTGATAAGCCATGCCAGAATGCAGCATACAGGGCCTCGTCGTTCCATGCCAGTTCGGATGCCAGGATTTTAAACTGTATAAGATACTGTCCCACAGTACGTGTTCCCTGGCATAAACGGAGAATCTCAGATGAAGCAGATGTTATCCGGCCTGGCTCGTCGAAGATGCGCCTGAATGTAGCTACAAAGTCAGTATAGGAGGATAGCAGGGGATCAGACTTCTCCCATAAAGGTGATGCCCAGTCAAGGGCTGAGCCACTGAGAAGGGAGATGATATAGGCAATTTTGGTACGGTCACTGAAGAAATTGCCAGGTAGAAGCTCAAAGTGGATTTCACATTGATTGAGAAATCCCCTGCAGAACCTTGGAGATCCATCAAATTTTGCTGGCGTTGGAAGATGAAGATGTGGACTGGAAATGGGTAAGGTGGGTGGGGTTACAGCTGGTGTCACTGTAGTGGACGCACCGGACGTGCCAGGTCCACGGAGGGTCGTTTGAATCCCATCCAGCCGTGTAGAGAGATCCTGGAGACAGCGGATGATGTGGCCCTGTGCAGCCTCCTGATGTTCAAGTCGGGCTGCCAGTTCTTGCATCGGCCTGGTCGCTTGATCCTGGTCTCCGGCTGGATTCATTAGGTCAGTGCTTACTGTCACAACTGAGGGCCTGAGCTGACGGGAGGCAGCCTCAGTTGTAGGGGCTGAGATGTAACGGAACCTGGGAGGTTGTATCAGACCCCTAGACATGTAAGTAACATGTAGAATAACTGCCCGAAGGCGTGACCACGACAAGCAGGATAAAAGTCAACGATGTTTATTATGACAAACTCCGTAACACAGCAGCAGTAAAGGAAACATAAAAGTCAACAGAGGATAAATACAATTCCTGGGTACTACAGGGTGGCAAGGGCCACAGGCACTGGTAGTGTGAGACAGTTCTTATAATCTTCTAGTTGGAAAGTCCTTACCAGGCCTGACTGTAGCAATGGAGAGAACCCAGGATCGTACCAGCTGGTGTTCCAGGAAAGGCTGGGCTGCTGAAGATAAAATGGCTGCTGTGGATACTGGCTGGAACCAGACTGTTGTTGGTACGGAGTGGATACTGGCTGGAACCAGTTAAATAATAAACGAACTTGAGAGCGATTAAATAATAATGAAGTTTGGAGTTTGAGAGCGGTGAAATAATAATACCGGTGGAGAGTGGTAAACTGCAGAAAGGACACCGGCCCTTTAAGAGAAGCTGTACACTGCTGAAAGCTGGGCTGGAAGCAGGTGATTGATGAAGTTTGGAGTTTGAGAGCGGTGAAATAATAATACCGGTGGAGAGTGGTAAACTGCAGAAAGGACACCGGCCCTTTAAGAGAAGCTGTACACTGCTGGAAGCTGGGCTGGAAGCAGGTGATTGTTGTAACTGGAAACAGGTGAGTCCAGAATGGATCGGAGAGTCAGGCTACACCGCAGATGGAATGCTGGTGCGGGTCTCTATAGCAGAAGTCTGGAGACAGGAGCTGGAACCTGGAAGACAACCACAGGAGAGAGACAAACTGGAACTAGGTTAGACAACCAAAGCACTGACGCCTTCCTTGCTCAGGCACAGCTTACTTATACCTGCAGCAAGGAAGGGGTTGGCTAGGCAATTATGCAAATCAACAATACAGACAGCAGATTGGTGGAAATGCTCAGATGACAAAATCCAAGATGGCTGCGCCCATGCAGACACTTGGAGGGAAGTTTGGTTTGTAATCCATGTGAGAATTGAAACAGTAATGGCGACGCCGGCCACAGGAGACAGGAGACGCCAGACTGACAAGCGCACATTTAACCACGCGGGCACAGCGGAGGCCGCGGCTGATGAAATCACCACTCTGACATTCTGCATGTGGAAACTCAGGAACAGCGGGATCCGGTCCTGGAACGCTGAGCCAGCCTTAGGAGGCATCTGAAGGGTAAGTAATGGCGTCCAGATACCCGGATCGTGACATACTTGGACGATCTCCTGATAAGGGTAAGATCCAGAGAACAGCTGGAGGTCGGTGTAGCACTATCTCAGGTAGTGTTGCGGCAGCACGGTTGGATTCTCAATATTCCAAAATCGCAGCTGGTTCCGACCACTCGTCTTCTGTTCCTAGGGATGATCCTGGACACAGTCCAGAAAAAGGTGTTACTCCCGGAGGAGAAAGCCAGGGAGTTATCCGAGCTAGTCAGGAACCTCCTAAAACCGAGCCAAGTCTCAGTGCATCAATGCACAAGGGTTCTGGGAAAAATGGTGGCTTCCTACAAAGCAATTCCATTCGGCAGATTCCACGAAAGAACTTTCCAGTGGGACCTGCTGGACAAATGGTCCGGGTCGCATCTTCAGATGCATCAGCGGATAACCCTGTCACCAAGGACAAGGGTGTCCCTCCTGTGGTGGTTGCAGAGTGCTCATCTTCTAGAGGGCCGCAGATTCGGCATTCAGGACTGGGTCCTGGTGACCACGGATGCCAGCCTGCGAGGCTGGGGAGCAGTCACACAGGGAAGGAATTTCCAGGGCTTATGGTCAAGCCTGGAGACATCACTTCACATAAATATCCTGAAACTAAGGGCCATTTACAATGCTCTAAGCTTAGCAAGACCTCTGCTTCAAGGTCAGCCGGTGTTGATCCAGTCGGACAACATCACGGCAGTCACCCACGTAAACAGACAGGGTGGCACAAGAAGCAGGAGGGCAATGGCAGAAGCTGCAAGGATTCTTCGCTGGGCGGAAAATCATGTGATAGCACTGTCAGCAGTATTCATTCCGGGAGTGGACAACTGGGAAGCAGACTTCCTCAGCAGACACGACCTCCACCCGGGAGAGTGGGGACTTCACCCAGAAGTCTTCCACATGATTATAAACCGTTGGGGAAAACTCGACAGGTATTGCGCCAGGTCAAGGGACCCTCAGGCAATAGCTGTAGACGCTCTGGTAACACCGTGGGTGTACCAGTCAGTGTATGTGTTCCCTCCTCTGCCTCTCATACCCAAGGTACTGAGAATTATAAGATGGAGAGGAGTAAGCACTATATTCGTGGCTCCGGATTGGCCAAGAAGGACTTGGTAACCGGAACTTCAAGAGATGCTCACGGAGGATCCGTGGCCTCTACCTCTAAGAAGGGACCTGCTCCAGCAAGGACCCTGTCTGTTCCATGACTTACCGCGGCTGCGTTTGACGGCATGGCGGTTGAACGCCGGATCCTGAAGGAAAAAGGCATTCCGGATGAAGTCATCCCTATCCTGATCAGAACCAGGAAGGATGTAACCGCAAAACATTATCACCGCATTTGGCGAAAATATGTTGCGTGGTGCGAGGCCAGTAAGGCCCGACGGAGGAATTTCAACTGGGTCGATTCCTACATTTCCTGTAAACAGGAGTGTCTATGGGCCTGAAATTGGGGTCCATTAAGGTTCAAATTTCGGCCCTGTCAATTTTCTTCCAAAAAGAACTAGCTTCAGTCCCTGAAGTTCAGACGTTTGTAAAAGGGGTACTGTATATACAGCCTCCTTTTGTGCCTCCAGTGGCACCTTGGGATCTCAATGTAGTTTTTGGGTTCCAAAAGTCACATTGGTTTGAACCACTTAAATCTGTGGAGTTAAAATATCTCACATGGAAAGTGGTCATGCTGTTGGCCCTGGCCTGGGCCAGGCGCGTGTCAGAATTGGCGGCTTTATCCTGTAAAAGCCCTTATCTGATTTTCCATTCGGACTGGGCGGAATTGAGGACTCGTCCTCAGTTTCTCCCTAAGGTGGTTTCAGCGTTTCACCTGAACCAACCTATTGTGGTGCCTGCGGCTACTAGGGACTTGGAGGACTCCAAGTTGCTAGACGTTGTCAGGGCCCTGAAAATATATGTTTCCAGGACGGCAGGAGTCAGAAAATCTGACTCGCTGTTTGTCCTGTATGCACCCAACAAGCTGGGTGCTCCTGCTTCTAAGCAGACTATTGCTCGTTGGATTTGTAGTACAATTCAGCTTGCACCTTCTGTGGCAGGCCTGCCACAGCCAAAAATCTGTAAATGCCCACTCCACAAGGAAGGTGGGCTCATCTTGGGCGGCTGCCCGAGGGGTCTCGGCTTTACAACTTTGCCGAGCAGCTACTTGGTCAGGAGCAAATACGTTTGTAAAATTCTACAAATTTGATACCCTGGCTGAGGAGGACCTGGAGTTCTCTCAATTGGTGCTGCAGAGTCATCCGCACTCTCCCGCCCGTTTGGGAGCTTTGGTATAATCCGCATGGTCCTTACGGAGTCCCCAGCATCCACTAGGACGTCAGAGAAAATAAGAATTTACTTACCGATAATTCTATTTCTCGTAGTCCGTAGTGGATGCTGGGCGCCCATCCCAAGTGCGGATTGTCTGCAATACTGGTACATAGTTATGGTTACCAAAAATCGGGTTATTGCTGTAGTGAGCCATCTTTTCTAGAGGCTCCTCTGTTATCATGCTGTTAACTGGGTTTAGATCACAAGTTATACGGTGTGATCGGTGTGGCTGGTATGAGTCTTACCCGGGATTCAAAATCCTTATTGTGTACGCTCGTCCGGGCACAGTATCCTAACTGAGGCTTGGAGGAGGGTCATAGGGGGAGGAGCCAGTGCACACCAGGTAGTCCTAAAGCTTTACTTTTGTGCCCAGTCTCCTGCGGAGCCGCTATTCCCCATGGTCCTTACGGAGTCCCCAGCATCCACTACGGACTACGAGAAATAGAATTATCGGTAAGTAAATTCTTATTATTAGAATAGAAATATCTTCAATATCTTCTTTGTATTATTCTAATCATTTTTATAGTGAAAACTATGGAGTAAAAAGTCAATGACAGGTGAGACAGTGCCTCCCACTTCTCCTACCCTGACTCACCGGCCTGCCTTGTCTGCACATCTCTGATCAAAACTCACCAAATTTCCAGCAGTATATACTGCTGCACCTGTGTATAATGCCCACATGTATATACTGCTGCACCTGTGTATAATGCCCACATGTATATACTGCTGCACCTGTGTATAATGTCCACATGTATATACTGCTGCACCTGTGTATAATGCCCACATGTATATACCACTGCACCTGTGTATAATGTCCACATGTATATACTACTATCTTTTATTAAGAAAAATTGCAACATACATTACATAAATATGGTAAAACTCATAAAAATAGGACATACAATATACATTGAATTGTTGCCCAATAATCCAAACCAAAAAGCAACAAAGCTTGTATAACTATACGCAATGTCAATATTGCTTAACATCTAAGCAAAAAACAACCTACTGTATTCGAACAACACATCTCATAACCATAAGCAATGAAAAGATGAATGAAGTCTTTTAGTCACATGCAAACCGCTTTAATTAAAAAAACAGAATAAAGAAAATCTACGGGAAGGTGAAGGATAGGAAGCCATAAGATGAACAAGAAAAGGACTTCTGCTACCCACTCAAGGGGGTTTCAGGTGGCGCCAGAGCCTGGACCACCCGACAGCATCCAACCTCTTCCTATCCATATCCATCATCCTCTTAACCTCGTGCAGAATATTTCCCACCACCTCCTCACAGGGGAGGACCTTTGCTCTGAGGGAAACCTGACACCGTGCACCCCATGTGTGAAACCTAACTGCTAAACTAACTATAAAAATTGTGGTTAAATCAAACCTTCTATACCCTTTGAACGCCCCATAAACCCACTCAGGGTAACTAAGCCCCGAAAGGCACGGGATGCGTAAGGCCCTTGATACCGCTCTGTAAACCTTTATATTGAAGGGACACTCAAGGAGGAAATGGTCCATTGTCTCCACCTCCCCTAGACATTCCTCACGTGGGCAGCCACGATCATTGGCACTTGGACACTTGAGGTTACCCCGCACATAAAGCCTCCCTTGGAAAGAAAGCCAGGCAATATCTCTGAACTTCAGTGGGATTCTTTGAGAATTAATCAAAGACAACCCATCTGAGCAGACACTGCCTGGGCAGTCCCTTAACGACAGCGGAGCATAAAAGTGAGTCCGCAAAATTCTTCTCTCCATCTCCCTTCTAGAGAAGTTTTTGACTTCACCCACCTCCAGCCCCCAAAGCCTCGTCATCTTCAAGCACAGTATAACGTAGATCGGGAGGTAGCCATGCCGTTCTCGAAAGGTTTTTACTTGGCCACCATCCATCCATAACCTGAGGAAGGGAAACACCCAGGCCCTAAAACTCTCTACCCATCGAGGGGGAGTTCTTAGAAACAAACTCCCTAGATTCAGTTTTAAAGACGTTGTAGCAAAAAACACCACAGGGTTGACCTTACTCAGCCCCCCCTGTTCCCTCGATCTGTAGGTGACCCCTCTCTTGACCAGATTCATTCTATTCCCCCATAACATCAGGAAGAATAAAGAATTCATCTTGGTCCACAAAGACTGTGGCAAGAAGCACACATAACTGACATACAGAAAAAGCGGAATCAGATAGGTTTTGCATAAGTCAACCCTCTCCCTGAGAGAAAGTTGCCACCTTCTCCAGGACTGCACCTTCCTGGTAGCATCTTCCAGTCTCTTCTCCCAATTCTGAGTGGCATAATCACCACGGCCAAATTTGATAACTAGAATTTTTATCTCTGGACTGGCGCGGGGGAGGCTATCCGGAAGGGTAAATTTATCACCTTCCTCCCCCATCCAGAAAGCTTCACACTTATCCTGATTGATTCGGGAGCACGAAGCCTCAGAGTACTCACAGATAAGATGTTCCATGCCACGTGCCTCTGCCACAGACGACAGGACCACAGTAACATCGTCTGCGTAGGCCACCACCCTCAGCGGCAACCCAGGGCCCAGCTGAACCCCTGCCACAGCACCGCTCTCAATCCTCCGCACAAAAGGATCAATTGCAAATACATATAGAAGGGGGCTCAGGGGACACCCCTGACGGACACCCGAGTCGACCGCAAAAGCAGGGCCTACCCAGCCATTGACAAGTGGGAAGCTCTCAGCCTGATTGTAAATGACACGTAGCCAATCTACCACCCTCGCTGGAAGACCATACCTCTCCAGCACAGCCCACAGGTACTGATGATTAACTCGGTCAAAAGCCTTGGACTGATCCAATGCCAGCAAATACTTGCCCCATTTTTCAGCACGACATTGCTCCACAGCCTCCCGGATGCCAAGGACAGCACTAAAGGTGCTTCGGCCTTTTACAGTGCAATGCTGAGACGGAGAAAGTAACAGCCCGGAAACTTCCATCAGCCGATTAAAAAGTACCTTTGCCAGAATCTTTCTGTCCGTATTGAGAAGAGCGATGGGGCGCCAGTTCTCAACACGCACCGGGTCCCTACCTTTAGACAATAATATGAGAGCAGAGGATCTCATAGAGGGAGGGAGTGATCCCTTACCCAGGCTTTCATTAAATACCTCCATGAGATGAGGAGCCAATATGTCTGAAAAAGCTTTAAAAAATTCAGATGTTAACCCATCTGGGCCCGGAGATTTTTTTATAGACAAACCGTCTATGGCTCTCTTGACCTCCTCCACTGTCACATCACTGCCCAAAGAGTCAAAAGAAGGATCAAGTTGCTCAAGTCCAGGCGTCTCCCTCAGAAACTGATCCATCCTCTCTCTGATGAGTGGCTGCTCAGACAAAAGGCTGGAGTAATAGGACCTGATGACTCCCAAAATACCCTCCCTGTCTTCATGAAGAGTACCCTGGTCATCAAACAGGCCCCGGACCTCCCTCAAATCAACTGATTTTCTGCAACTCTGGTAGGGATCAGGCGAGTGGTACTTTCCATAATCCCTCTCCAGAATCAAAGAAGCCAGGCGATCGTACTGATATTCCTTCATCTGAGCCTTCACCCGGGAGATTTCCCCACTATCTCCACGCTCAGAGATCAAGAAATCCAGTTTCTTTCTCAGGCTCTGGTAGATACATCTTTTTGTCAAGTTTTTCCTGGCTACCGCCTTTGAAAAAGCCTTCGAGTCCTCTTTTTACACTCCTCCCACCACTCAGACCTACTCCAACTAGCCTCCAGAAGTGTTTCCTGTAGTTGAAGAAAGTCACTAAAGGACTGTCTAACTCCCTCCTCCTTTAGGAGCTCGGAATTCAAACGCCAAAGGCCCCGCCCTTTCTGAGGGGTTTCTGAGACGTTCAAAGCAACACACAGAAAAACGTGATCGGAGAACTCTACTGGCTTTGTCTCAGGAGGCAAAGTTTTCGAGGACTCCTTAACAAAAAAACCTATCTATCCTAGACCTACGACTACCACAATGATAGGTGAAACCTGTGAGGTCTGGGAAATGGTGAACGTGCACATCCACCAGACCAGCCTCTCTAACCATGCTAACTAGAAAATTGGAATCATAGCCCAGGGTCGCCTTTGTGTCCCCTCTGTCTTTTGGCCTAATGACGGTGTTAAAATCACCTCCAAAGACAATCTGCCGGGCCGTAAAAAGAAACGGTTTTATCTCCCTGAAAAGACATTTCCTGTCCCACTTTGAATGGGGCCCATAGATGTTTATAAGCCTCAGGTCATGTCCTCTCAGGTTGACATCTAAAACCATGCACCTACCTACCTGTAAATCTATAATCCTGTGCACGTTTACCATATCAGTAAAAAGCACTGCCAACCCACTGGACGCCTCGGCCGCAAGAGACCAGAAGGAAGGCCCCCGCTTCCACTGACACTTGGCCTGATGGAGTGTGGCCAAGTCACCTACCCTGGTCTCCTGCAAAAATAAAAAGTCAACATCAACCGTGTTGAAAAAATCGAAGGCCAAGAAACGAGCACGTTCAGAAAACACGGAAGCCACATTAATGGTGGCACATCGTATAGGTTGGGGATCCATGTTTCTTGGATTATAGAGGTAGGACCCCATTCACTTTTTCTTTGCTTGTCTTTTAGAATCCTCATCCGAGGATCCTACTCTTTTACACGTAACCCCGAAGGGAAGAACATCCTCATCGGACAAAGAGATTTCTTCCACCTCCCCCTCCTCCACCCCACCAACAACTGAGACCGCAGTCTCACAGAACAGACCCTTAGATCCCTGTACAACAACACCCTCCCTAATATCACACCCCTCCCCATTTGCAACCCTGTCTGGGGGAGGATCCGGATCAGGGACTTTTGGGGCAATAATACAAGAACCGCCCCCAGGATCATCCCCACCAGAGGACGCCAAAGGAGAATAGGTAAGGCTCCCCGCCTCAAGGCTAGGAGTCTCCTCCACCACCATCACCTCTCCCGGAGATTGAGGGGCCTTCCCCTCTGAACTCTGCACTACCTCAACCTTATTTAATAACGGTACCAAGGCCTGGCTTAACTCTGTCCCTGTAGGATCCCACTCTAGATCCCCCTGAGAACTATCTAAGTGCTTGGTTTTGCTCTGAACTTTACCACATCCCCCCTTTTCCTGTTTAGCTTTGACCGTAACTGCCACCCCATCAACAGACAGATTAGAGGCCTGTTTTGGCCTTTTACTTTTAGAAGTATTCGGAACAAACACTAGCTCTTTTCCCCCAACCATGACTACCTCCCCCTCATCCTCATCATCAGCAGAGGACAAAACGTCAAACCTATTAGAGCATACAACGTCCACCCCCTTCTTTTTCAGCTTCTTCCTCCTGCCTTTATTCACTGCCTGAAAAGATGCTTCCCCCCTTTCGACCTGGACTTTCCCTACCCCACCAGCTTCTAGTTTCCTCAACATATCCTGATGCTGTAAAGCAACCACCATGTTATCCTCATGACTGGGCCTGATTTCTAGTGCCTCCTCAACCACCCCTGCATCATGATTATGCAATGCTTTAGGGCACCGACTATAGGGATGGCCATCCGCTCCGCAGAGATTGCACCTCACCTTATTACACTCACGGGACCCGTGCCCCATCTGGCCACACAAAGCACATTTAACAACCGTACAATCATTACTAAGGTGGCGAAAGTCACCACACTTGTGACAAGTTCTGGGCTGCCCAGGATAGAAGCACTGAAGCCGGTCACGGCCAATATAAGCAGCAGATGGTATGTGCTTAGTCTCAGCCCCTACCTGGTGCAACCTCACAAAGGTCGAATAGGCACCACCCCAGACCCCCTTAGTGTAATCAAATTTCTCAAGTGGGGACAACACTGTGCAGGACCTGGACAACCAATATACGATATCCGCAGACGGTAGTGACTCATTGCGCACCAGAACAGTAATCTTTACCCTATCCTGCCTGGTGATGGTGTTGGTTTTAAAATGGCAGTACGGCTCCTTGGTCCTGTTCTTCTCCCATTGGGAGCCAAAAGCTTGCAAGCCATTCAGGGAGAGGAAGCTCAGATCAAAGTCAGGAGTTCTCACCGGATGGATGCACGCAAAAAGGTCTGCGGCCCTAAAACCCAGCGAGAATACTATATCCAAGAACTCCGACTTTGAAGGAGCCTCCCCTTCCCCTACCCATCTAAACTGAACCACATTACGCCTTTTTATAGGCTGACCCCCACTTACCCCAAGCTGAGGACCAGTACTAGCCCAACCAGAACCCTCCAAAGTTTTGGCATATGAACCAGATCCTGGTCTAACCAAAGGAGAGATTACAGGGAGACCCTTGGGTGCTTGAACATTTACCTTCTTACTGACCTCTATACCCGCACTACCAGCCCCACCAGCCATCCTAGTTTGGTTTGCCTGGATCAAGCCTACGGCCGCTAAAGCCCTCACAGGCATATCCATATCTCCGTAAACTGTTTCTACCAGTGTAGTCTCCTCAGGGGTTAAGCTGCTTTTATCAACTGCCGGCAGTCCTTGGGCCAATCTTTGCCCAGTTTTTAATATGGCTTCATACTCCGGAATTCCCATTGATGCAGTTAATGATTTCACTCGTGATGTCACACATGATGCGTCTTTGGCCCCGCCCCCCTCAGCCACCACAGCGACTAAGCCAGAGCCAGTCGCTGCTGTCTTACAGGGAGAGCCAGCCTCAGCATCTACCATGGCCCGCGCCGTCCCCATATCCGCAGCTTCAGAGACAAGTGCATCGGGAGCAAGTCCACAGGAAGCAGTAGCAGCCACCAGAGCTCCAGCACCCGCCGTCACCCCGGCAGCCACCATGCCCCCTGCACTGCCACCACCCAGCACTCTCTGTGGGAGAGACGCCTTCCCCTCATGGAAATCACAGGATGACGTCATCGCAGGGTTCCCCTCGGTATCCACGGCACCAGACGCAATCCCAGAGGTTTCACCTCCATCATGGCCCACGATATCCACCACTTCTTCCGCAGTCTGGCTGCCCACTTCCATGTCTTCCACTGGAACTATGAGCCCAGATGCCGCCACAGAACCCGCCGGGACCAGGCCGCCATCACATCCGCCATCTTGTCCTGGTATGGATTCTAGCAGTGCTTTTTCCTTTTGCAATAGAGCCTGATCCTGCAACATTTTAATCCTCTTTTTAACTGCAGCCAAAGTGTCATTCAGCTCCCAAAGTTCATCTTTCAGGGCAACTCTCTCCCATCTGCTGCTACAGTTACGCCTTCTTTTTTTATAAGTAATGCAGGAGTATATACGGTTCTGCTCCATTCTTAATTCCTCTAGACTCATATTCATGTATTTATCACTAGAGGATGTTGAATCCTCCAGGCTGCAATCAGAAACCTCAGCATCTCCACCTGCAGCACTAACCCCCGCCCCACCACAGGCAAGTTCATTCACCTTATCACCTCCCTGGGTTTCCTCACCCAGAGAGCCGGCATCCTGCGGTTTGGGGGTCTCCAGTTGGGGATCCTGTTTCATCACTGGACCCACAATCACTGGAAACGCTGTACTGTCCAAATCCTCCAGCACTGAGGCTTCCACTGCAATCGGTAGGTCAGAATTCCCAGGGCCTCCCTCAGGCCTTGCAGCCTGGGACTCTCCGTCATCCTCCTCCCCAGGAGGATCCATCCTCCCCTGGGAGGCTCCCAGGGGAAACACTGCAGGCTTTTAAGAAGCACCAGGGCCTAGGAGCTATACACTGTGCACCTGTGTATAATGCCCGCATGTATATTTCGCTGCACCTGTGTATAATGCCCACATGTATATACCGTTGCACCTGTGTATAATGCCCACATACATATACTGCTGCACCTGTGTATAGTGCCCACATGTATATACTGCTGCACTTGTGTATAATGCCCACATGTATACACTGCTGCACCTGTGTATAATGCCCACATGTATATTTCGCTGCACCTGTGTATAATGCCCACATGTATATACCGTTGCACCTGTGTATAATGTCCACATGTATATACCGCTGCACCTGTGTGTAATGTCCACATGTATATACCGCTGCACCTGTGTATAATGCCCACATGTATATACTGGTGCATCTGTGTATAATGCCCACATGTATATACTGGTGCACCTGTGTATAATGCCCACATGTATATACCGCTGCACCTGCGTATAATGCCCACATGTATATACCGCTGCACCTGCGTATAATGCCCACATGTATATACCGCTGCACCTGCGTATAATGCCCACATGTATATACTGCTGCACCTGCGTATAATGCCCACATGTATATACTGCTGCACCTGTGTATAATGCCCATATGTATGTACTGCTGCACCTGTGTATAATGCCCATATGTATGTATTGCTGCACCTGTGTATAATGCCCATATGTATGTACTGCTGCACCTGTGTATAATGCCCATATGTATGTACTGCTGCACCTGTGTATAATGCCCAGATGTATATACTGCTGCACCTGTGTATAATGCCCAGATGTATGTACTGCTGCACCTGTGTATAATGCCCATATGTATATTCTGCTACACCTGTGTATAATGCTCACATGTATATACTGCTGCACCTGTGTATAATGCCCACATGTATACACTGCTGCACCTGTGTATAATGCCCACATGAACCATTGGGCTCATATACTGTGTGTAAATCTGACTCTGGTACTAGCCAATGCCTCCTGACCCATTTACCTCACCGCACGTCTCTGACACCTTCCTATAGCTAAAGGGCAGACAAAAATATGGAGACACCAAAATTGTAGCATCAAATGTCTTGAGGATGTCTGCTCTGTGTATGGGATGTTTAATGCTATAGAAACTCTATAGGGGTTTCCAGTAATGAACCATAAAGAAAGTATGAAAAAATCCTATAATATATTGGGCTAAAGGTCATGATTTCATTACTCCCCGATATACAAATCATCATGATGACACTCAGAGCAGCTGCAAACCTCTAGGACGGCAGGTCCCGTCACACAGCAAAATGTTTAAAAGTTGGGTTTGCTACGTCCCTGTCCTAAACATCATTTAATCTTATTTAAAAAGTGTCACTGAGAATTAGTAAGAAGCAGAAGAATTGATTCTTTGATCTGTTGATGGTTCCTGTCCGGTCAGGTAATCAATACTACAGTATGTTAATTTTTAACACAGTTTGTACAATTTATGTATTGCTTCCCTGTGAAAAGAGTAAGGGCCAATACAGCATTATTCCATCACAGGGGATTCTGTGTATATCAGGCTTTCCCCCCCCCCAACACGTAAGTAGTACCTTTGTAATGGTAATGAGTAAATGTATATACCGTGTCCATGACCAGTGGAAACATCTGTAGAATTTGGTGTTTTTCGTTTAAATAAAAATATAGAGGGAAGTTGATTGGAGGAGAATCACAAAGGGCAGGATAGAGGGTGACAGGGACAGGGGGTTAGGTTAGGTTAGGAGTACAAAACAAATACTTTTTGTCTGGTTCCTCTATCTATCTATCTATCTATCTATCAATCTATCAGGATGCAGTTCATCTTGTCGACATTTACAATGTCGGCAATCATATTGTTGACACCGCAGTGTCAACAATTATGATATCAACACTTGAAAGGTTGACATGGAATATGTCAATATCTGCAGAATGTCGTCAAGTTCACAATGTCCGCATCTGAAATGTCAACACTTGAAATGCCGACATTTTCAGAATACAGACAGTTAAGTTGGGCAGCAGGAGGGGAGGTAAGGTTTAGGTGAGATGCGGTCAGGATCCCGGCAGTCGAAGTACAGATGCCAGAATACCGACACTACCTACCTTGCCCTGTCAGGATTCTGAACATCAGGATTCCACGGTCAGTATTCTGATTGCTGGGTCCCAAACACCAGCATTTCAACTAGAGATGTGCACCGGAAATTTTTCGGGTTTTGTGTTTTGGTTTTGGGTTCGGTTCCGTGGCCGTGTTTTGGGTTCGAATGCGTTTTGGCAAAACCTCACCGAATTTTTTTTGTCGGATTCGGGTGTGTTTTGGATTCGGGTGTTTTTTTCAAAAAACCCTAAAAAACAGCTTAAATCATATAATTTGGGGGTCATTTTGATCCCAAAGTATTATTAACCTCAATAACCATAATTTCCACTCATTTTCAGTCTATTCTGAACACCTCACACCTCACAATATTATTTTTAGTCCTAAAATTTGCACCGAGGTCGCTGGATGACTAAGCTCAGCGACCCAAGTGGCCGACACAAACACCTGGCCCATCTAGGAGTGGCACTGCAGTGTCACGCAGGATGGCCCTTCCAAAAAACACCCCCCAAACAGCACATGACGCAAAGAAAAAAAGAGGCGCAATGAGGTAGCTGTGTGAGTAAGCTAAGCGACCCTAGTGGCCGACACAAACACCTGGCCCATCTAGGAGTGGCACTGCAGTGTCAGGCCGGATGGCCCTTCCAAAAAATACTCCCCAAACAGCACATGACGCAAAGAAGAAAAAAAAGAGGCGCAATGAGGTAGCTGTGTGACTAAGATAAGTAACCCTAGTGGCCGACACAAACACCTGGCCCATCTAGGAGTGGCACTGCAGTGTCACGCAGGATGGCCCTTCCAAAAAACACTCCCCAAACAGCACATGACGCAAAGAAAAATGAAAGAAAAAAGAGGTGCAAGATGGAATTGTCCTTGGGCCCTCCCACCCACCCTTATGTTGTATAAACAGGACATGCACACTTTAACCAACCCATCATTTCAGTGACAGGGTCTGCCACACGACTGTGACTGAAATGACGGGTTGGTTTGGAACCCCACCAAAAAAGAAGTAATTAATCTCTCCTTGCACAAACTGGCTCTACAGAGGCAAGATGTCCACCTCATCATCATCCTCCGATTCATCACCGTGTACATCCCCCTCCTCACAGATTATCAATTCGTCCCCACTGGAATCCACCATCACAGCTCCGTGTGTACTTTGTGGAGGCAATTGCTGCTTGTGAATGTCTCCACGGAGGAATTGATTATAATTCATTTTAATGAACATCATCTTCTCCACATTTTCTGGAAGTAACCTCGCACGCCGATTGCTGACAAGGTGAGCGGCGGCACTAAACACTCTTTCGGAGTACACACTTGTGGGAGGGCAACTTAGGTAGAATAAAGCCAGTTTGTGCAAGGGCCTCCAAATTGCCTCTTTTTCCTGCCAGTATACGTACGGACTGTCTGACGTGCCTACTTGGATGCGGTCACTCATATAATCCTCCACCATTCTTTCAATGGTGAGAGAATCATATGCAGTGACAGTAGACGACATGTCCATAATCGTTGGCAGGTCCTTCAGTCCGGACCAGATGTCAGCATCAGCAGTCGCTCCAGACTGCCCTGCATCACCGCCAGCGGGTGGGCTCGGAATTCTGAGCCTTTTCCTCGCACCCCCAGTTGCGGGAGAATGTGAAGGAGGAGATGTTGACAGGTCGCGTTCCGCTTGACTTGACAATTTTCTCACCAGCAGTTCTTTGAACCCCTGCAGACTTGTGTCTGCCGGAAAGAGAGATACAACGTAGGTTTTAAATCTAGGATCGAGCACGGTGGCCAAAATGTAGTGCTCTGATTTCAACAGATTGACCACCCGTGAATCCTTGTTAAGCGAATTAAGGGCTCCATCCACAAGTCCCACATGCCTAGCGGAATCGCTCTGTGTTAGCTCCTCCTTCAATGTCTCCAGCTTCTTCTGCAAAAGCCTGATGAGGGGAATGACCTGACTCAGGCTGGCAGTGTCTGAACTGACTTCACGTGTGGCAAGTTCAAAAGGTTGCAGAACCTTGCACAACGTTGAAATCATTCTCCACTGCGCTTGAGACAGGTGCATTCCACCTCCTATATCGTGGTCAGTTGTATAGGCTTGAATGGCCTTTTGCTGCTCCTCCAACCTCTGAAGCATATAGAGGGTTGAATTCCACCTCGTTACCACTTCTTGCTTCAGATGATGGCAGGGCAGGTTCAGGCGTTTTTGGTGTTGCTCCAGTCTTCTGTACGTGGTGCCTGTACGCCGAAAGTGTCCCGCAATTCTTCTGGCCACCGACAGCATCTCTTGCACGCCCCTGTCGTTTTTTAAATAATTCTGCACCACCAAATTCAAGGTATGTGCAAAACATGGGACGTGCTGGAATTTGCCCAGATTTAATGCACACACAATATTGCTGGCGTTGTCCGATGCCACAAATCCACAGGAGAGTCCAATTGGGGTAAGCCATTCTGCGATGATCTTCCTCAGTTGCCGTAAGAGGTTTTCAGCTGTGTGCATATTCTGGAAAGCGGTGATACAAAGCGTAGCCTGCCTAGGAAAGAGTTGGCGTTTGCGAGATGCTGCTACTGGTGCCGCCGCTGCTGTTCTTGCGGCGGGAGTCAATACATCTACCCAGTGGGCTGTCACAGTCATATAGTCCTGAGTCTGCCCTGCTCCACTTGTCCACATGTCCGTGGTTAAGTGGACATTGGGTACAATTGCATTTTTTTAGGACACTGGTGAGTCTTTTTCTGAGGTCTGTGTACATTTTCGGTATCGCCTGCCTAGAGAAATGGAACCTAGATGGTATTTGGTACCGGGGACACAGTACCTCAAACAAGTCTATAGTTGGTTCTGCAGTAATGATGGATACCGGAACCACGTTTCTCACCGCCCAGGATGCCAAGGCCTCAGTTATCCGCTTTGCAGCAGGATGACTGCTGTGATATTTCATCTTCCTCGCAAAGGACTGTTGGACAGTCAATTGCTTGGTGGAAGTAGTAAAAGTGGTCTTCCGACTTCCCCTCTGGGATGACCATCGACTCCCAGCAGCAACAACAGCAGCGCCAGCAGCAGTAGGCGTTACACTCAAGGATGCATCGGAGGAATCCCAGGCAGGAGAGGACTCGTCAGAATTGCCAGTGACATGGCCTTCAGGACTATTGGCATTCCTGGGGAAGGAGGAAATTGACACTGAGGGAGTTGGTGGGGTGGTTTGCGTGAGCTTGGTTACAAGAGGAAGGGATTTACTGGTCAGTGGACTGCTTCCGCTGTCGCCCAAAGTTTTTGAACTTGTCACTGACTTATGATGAATGCGCTGCAGGTGACGTATAAGGGAGGATGTTCCGAGGTGGTTAACGTCCTTACCCCTACTTATTACAGCTTGACAAAGGCAACACACGGCGTGACACCTGTTGTCCGCATTTCTGTTGAAATACTTCCACACCGAAGAGCTGATTTTTTTGGTATTTTCACCAGGCATGTCAATGGCCATATTCCTCCCACGGACAACAGGTGTCTCCCCGGGTGCCTGACTTAAACAAACCACCTCACCATCAGAATCCTCCTTGTCAATTTCCTCCCCAGCGCCAGCAACACCCATATCCTCCTCATCCTGGTGTACTTCAACACTGACATCTTCAATCTGACTATCAGGAACTGGACTGCGGGTGCTCCTTCCAGCACTTGCAGGGGGCGTGCAAATGGTGGAAGGCGCATGCTCTTCACGTCCAGTGTTGGGAAGGTCAGGCATCGCAACCGACACAATTGGACTCTCCTTGTGGATTTGTGATTTCGAAGAACGCACAGTTCTTTGCTGTGCTTTTGCCAGCTTAAGTCTTTTCATTTTTCTAGCGAGAGACTGAGTGCTTCCATCCTCATGTGAAGCTGAACCACTAGCCATGAACATAGGCCAGGGCCTCAGCCGTTCCTTGCCACTCCGTGTGGTAAATGGCATATTGGCAAGTTTACGCTTCTCCTCCGACGATTTTATTTTAGATTTTTGAGTCCTTTTTTTACTGATATTTTGTGTTTTGGATTTTACATGCTCTGTACTATGACATTGGGCATCGGCCTTGGCAGACGACGTTGATGGAATTTCATCGTCTCGGCCATGACTAGTGGCAGCAGCTTCAGCACGAGGTGGAAGTGGATCTTGATCTTTCCCTATTTTTGGAACCTCAACATTTTTGTTCTCCATATTTTAATAGGCACAACTAAAAGACACCTCAGGTAAACAATGGAGATGGATGGATACTAGTATACTTATGGATGACGAGTGACTGACGACACAGAGGTAGCTACAGCCGTGGACTACCGTACTGCGTCTGCTAGTATAGAGATGATAATGATATAAAAAATATATATATATCACTACTGCAGGTATATATGATATAATGACGGACCTGGTGGACACTGTCAGCAGACTCCTACTACTAGTATGAAGAAGATAGAAAAAAAAACCCCACCACAGGTAGGTATACAATTATGGACTAGCACTGACGACACAGAGGTAGCTACAGCCGTGGACTACCGTACTGCGTCTGCTAGTATAGAGATGATAATGATATAAAAAATATATATATATATCACTACTGCAGGTATATATAATATAATGACGGACCTGCTGGACACTGTCAGCAGACTCCTAAACTACTAGTATGAAGAAGATAGAAAAAAAAACCCCACCACAGGTAGGTATACAATTATGGACGAGCACTGACGACACAGAGGTAGCTACAGCCGTGGACTACCGTACTGCGTCTGCTAGTATAGAGATGATAATGATATAAAAAATATATATATATCACTACTGCAGGTATATATAATATAATGACGGACCTGCTGGACACTGTCAGCAGACTCCTAAACTACTAGTATGAAGAAGATAGAAAAAAAACCCCCACCAGAGGTAGGTATACAATTATGGACGAGCACTGACGACACAGAGGTAGCCACAGCCGTGGACTACCGTACTGCGTCTGCTAATATAGAGATGATAAAGATGATAGAGATGAACAAAATAAATATAACACTACTGCAGGTAAATATTTATATAATATAATGAATGACGGACCTGCTGGACACTGTCAGCAGAATGCGTTTATAGAATAAAAAAAAAAAAACACCAAAGGAGTGTTTAACTTTTTCAGGCAGACAATATACTGGTGGTCACTGGTCAGTCACACTGGCAGCAAAAGTGTGCACTGTACTCCTGCTATAACTGCACCCCAGTCTCCCCCACAATTCAGCTGTGTGAGCAGTGAGCACTCAGCACAGTCAGATATACATAGATGATATTATCATGCAGCACACTGAGGCTGAGCACAGATATGGTATGTGACTGTGTATCGTTTTTTTTCAGGCAGAGAACGGATTATATTAAATAATAAATAAAACTGGTGGTGGTCACTAGTAACTATCAGCAAAACTCTGCACTCTGAGTACTCCTAATGCTCCCCAAAATTACTAAGTTAGTAGTAAATCAACTCAAGTGTCTCTATCTATTCTAACGGAGAGGACGCCAGCCACGTCCTCTCCCTATTAATCTCAATGCACGTGTGAAAATGGCAGCGACGCGCGGCTCCTTATATAGAATCCGAGTCTCGCGGTAGAATCCGAGCCTCGCGAGAATCCGACAGCGGGATGATGACGTTCGGGCGCGCTCGGGTTAACCGAGCAAGGCGGGAAGATCCGAGTCTGCCTCGGACCCGTGTAAAAAGGCTGAAGTTCGGGGGGGTTCGGATTCCGAGGAACCGAACCCGCTCATCTCTAATTTCAACCTTAACCCATTTAGGCTACATGGGTAGGTAGAATTAGGGTTAGGAGATAGCGTTACTCACCATCAGCTGATTGAGGGACCTGGAAGACAACGTTGTAGCTGCCAAACCAGGTAAGACACTACTGGGCCACCGGGGACATTTAGTTGACATTCTAATAATGTCAACTTTTCATCACTGTTGGCATAGTAAGTGTTGACATGTCAAGTACTGATGTGTCCCCCCACGCATCTCAATTTTCTGCAATTGAGTGAAAATAGTCGCACCTGCGATCGTATAATGCATTCTCTATGGATCGCAGGTGTCACTATTTGCACATGCCCATCATAGGTGTGCGCAGGGGGGGTGCCTGGCACCCCAATCTCACATGCCTGATGCAGCAATCGCCGAGCAGGCAGATTACTGTCCCCTCTGCGCTGCACCCTGTCAGGACTGCACTACTGACCGGACGCCTGGGATAATCAAGGGTGCCACTGCCACCGGCTTTCAAATTCCCAGATCCACCTCCACGTGGAAAAACAGTGTGATGTTACGTGAGGAAGACAAGTTCAATACTGGCAGGCGGTCAGCAGCATTGACACGTCACTCGTTTTTCCAGCAGCAGCAGTAACTAGTCTGCGACTGTCAGTGTCAGTGAGTGACTGCAGCTTGCAGGGGAAAGAGAGGGGGTGCCAGACCAGGCTGAGGAGGAGCACTGTAATTGCAGTGAGTGCCATCAGGGGTGTTTGTTTGGTGCACACCACAACATATGACAATGTATCTGCTTTATTAGGATTGGTACAAGGGTGGATATTTTATATGTGTTGACCATCAATAGATGGTGCTAGACACGCCCAAAAGGCGGTACTAGACACACCCCTCCGACGGTGCACCCCCTAATCAAATGTGCTGCGCACGCCAGTGCCCATATGATATATTTTGTCTGTGACAGATCTGTTGATGAACAATAAATGTCACTGCTACCACAGAACCTGCTATTTTAATGTTAGATACCCATACCGGCTGTATTCCAGCAAACCTGCAGGTGAGAACTTACACTGTAATCCATCCAAGTAGTGTTCCAACCCTGGCAACCAGCAAAGAGGTTATGCAGAAGTTGTATACGCTACCCAGATGCCAGGGTCTAAATGGCAGCAATACCCTCTTACATCTGGTGGTGCTGACTGCAAGTAAATCCTGGAATATGTGCAATTCCTAACAGTATGTCTAAGTAAGGTCATCCTGTGAAACCTCTAAGAGAGGAGAGCTGGGTGATGCCACTGAGCAGCCGCCGAGAGAGGAGAGCTGGGTGACGCCACTGAGCAGCCGCCTAGAGAGGAGAGCTGAGTGACGCCACTGAGCAGCCGCTGAGAAAGGAGAGCTGGGTGACGCTACTGAGCAGCCACTGAGAGAGGCGAGCCGGGTGACGCCACTGAGCAGCTGCTAAGAGAGTAGAGCTGGGTGACACCACTGAGCAGCCGCTAAGAGAAAAGAGCTGGGTGATGCCACTGAGCAGCCACTGAGAGAGGAGAGCTGGGTGATGCCACTGAGCAGCCACTGAGAGAGAAAAGCTGGGTGATGCCACTGAGAATCCGCTGAGAGAGAGAGTAGAGCTGAGAGATGCCACTGAGTAGCCACTGAGAGAGCAGAGCTGGGTTATGCCACTGAGCAGCTGCTGAGATACAGTAGGAGAGCTGGGTGACACCAATGAGCAGCCGCTGAGAGAGGAGAGCTGGGCTATGCCACTGAGCAGCCACTGAGAGAGGAGAGCTGAGTGATGCCACTGAGCAGCCACTGAGAGGAGAGCTGGGTGATGCCAATGAGCAGCCGCTAAGATACGAGAGCTGGGTGATGCCACTGAGCAGCTGCTGAGAGAGGAGAGCTGGGTGATGCCACTGAGCAGCTGCTGAGGGAGAAAAGCTGGGTGATGCCACTGAGCATCTGCTGAGACAGGAGAGCTGGGAGATGCCACTGAGCAGCCGCTGAGAAAGGATAGCTGGGTGACCCCACTGAGAAGCCACTCAGAGAGGAGAGCTGGGTGACGCCACTGAGCAGCCTCTGAGAGAGGAGATCTGGGGGATGCCATTGAGCAGCTGGAGAGCTGGGTGACACCAATGAGCAGCCACTGAAAGAGGAAAGCTGGCAGAAGCCACTGAGCAGCCACTGAGAGAGGAGAGCTGGGAGACACCACTGAGCAGCCGCTGAGAGAGTTGAGCTGGGTGTCTCCACTGAGAAGCTGATTAGAGGGGAGAGCTGGATGGCGCCACTAAGCAGATGCTGAGAGAGAAGAGCTTGGTGACGCCACTGAGCATCCACTGAGAGAGGTAAGCTGGGTTATGCCACTGAGAAGACGCTGAGGGAGGAGAGCTGGGTGACCCCACTGAGAAGCCACTAAGAGAGGAGAGCTGATTGATGCCACTGAGATAGGAGAGCTGGGAGATGCCAATGAGCAGAGTCTGAGAGAGGAGAGCTGGGTAAAGCCACTGAGCAGCCGCTGAGGAGGAGAGCTGGGTGACTCCACTGAGCACCCACTGAGAGAGGAGAGCTAGTAGACGCCACTGAGCAGCCACAGAGAGAGGAAAGCTGGGAGATGTCACTGAGCAGCCGCTGAGAGAGGAGAGCTGGGAGAAACCACTGAGCAGCTGCTGAGAGAGGAGAGCTGCATGACCCCACTTAGAAGCCACTGAGACAGGAGAGCTGGGAGACGTTAATGAACAGCCGCAGAGAGAAGACAGCTGAGTGATCCCCCTCAGAAGTTGTTGAGAGAGGAAAGCTGGGAGATGCCACTAAGCGGCCACTGAGAGAGGAGAGCTAGGTGATGCCACTGAGCAGCCGCTGAGGAGGAGAGCTGGGTGACTTCACTGAGCAGACACTGAGAGAGGAGAGCTGGGTGACTCCACTGAGAAGCTGCTTAGAGAGGAGAGCTGGATGGCGCCACTAAGCAGATGCTGAGAGAGAAGAGCTCGGTGACACCACTGAGCAGCCACTGAGAAAGGTAAGCTGGGTGATGCCACTGAGAAGATGCTGAGGGAGGAGAGCTGGGTGACCCCACTGAGAAGCCACTAAGAGGGGAGAGCTGATTGATACCACTGAGATAGGAGAGCTGGGAGATGCCAATGAGCAGCCACTGAGAGAGGAGAGTTGGGTAAAGCCACTGAGCAGCTGCTGAGGAGTAGAGCTGGGTGACTCCACTGAGCACCCACTGAGAGAGGAGAGCTGATAGACGCCACTGAGCAGCCACAGATAGAGGAAAGCTGGGAGATGTCACTGAGCAGCCGCTGAGAGAGGATAGCTGGGAGAAACCACTGAGCAGCTGCTGAGAGAGGAGAGCTGCGTGACCCCACTTAGAAGCCACTGAGACAGGAGAGCTGGGAGACGTTAATGAACAGCCGCAGAGAGAGGACAGCTGAGTGATCCCACTGAGAAGTTGCTGAGAGAGGAAAGATGGGAGATGCCACTAAGCAGCCACTGAGAGAGGAGAGCTAGGTGATGCCACTGAGCAGCCGCTGAGGAGGAGAGCTGGGTGACTTCACTGAGCAGACACTGAGAGAGGAGAGCTGGGAGTCACCACTGAGAAAGTAGAGCTGGTTGACGCCCCTGAGCAGCTGCTGAGAGAGGAGAGCTGGGTGACACCACTGAGTAGCCACTGAGAGAGGAGACCTGGTAGATGACACTGAGCAACCACTGAGAGAGGAGAGCTGGTAGATGTTACTGAGCAGCCACTGAGAGAGGAGATCTGGTAGATGCCACTGAGAAGTCACTTAGAGAGGAAAACGGGGGGATGCCACTGAGAAGCCACTGAGAGAGGAGAGCTAGGTTATTCCACTGAGCAGCCACTGAGGGGGAGAGCTGGGTGACACCACTGAGCAGACACTGAGAGAGGAGAGCTGGTTGACGCCATTGAGCAGCTGCTGAGAGAGAAGAGCTGGGTGACTTCACTGAGAAGCTGCTCAGATAGGACAGCTGGGTGATGCCACTGAGCAGATGCTGAGAAAGGAGAGCTGAGAGATGCTACTGAGCAGATGCTGAGACAGAAGAGCTGGGTGGCTTCACTGAGAAGGGGAAAGCTGGATGACACAACTGAGCAGTCACTAAGCTGGGAGGAGGGCTGGGTGATGCCACTGAGAAGCTGCTAAGAGAGGAAAGCTGAGAAATTCCACTGAGCAGCAGCTGAGAGAGGAGATCTTGGTGACCCCACTGAGCAGCCGCTGATAGAGGAGAGCTGGGAGAAGCCACTGAACAGACGCTGAGAAAGGAGAGCTGGGTGACACCACTGAGCAGCCGCTGGGAGAGGAGAGCTGGGTGATGCCACTGAGCAGATGCTGCAAGAGGAGAGCTGGGTAACGCCACTGAGAAGCTGCTGAGAGAGAAAAGCTGGATATCACCACTGAGCAGACACTGAGAGAGGAGAGCTGGGAGATGCCACTGAGCAGACGCTGCAAGAGGAGAGCTGGGAGACACCACTGAGAATCTGCTGAAAGAAGAGAGCTGGGTGATACCACTGAGCAGATGTTGAGAGAGGAGAGCTGGGTGGCACCACTGAACAGCCACAGAGAGAGGAGAGCTGGGTGATGACTCTGAGCAGCTGCTAAGAGAGTAGAGCTGGTAGACGAGAGGAGAGCTGAGTGACTCCACTGGGCAGACACTGAGAGAGGAGAGCTGGGTGACGCCACTGAGCAGATGCTGAGAAAGGAGAGCTGGGTAATGCCACTGAGCAGCCGCTGAGAGAGGAGAGCTGGTTGACCCCACTGAACAGCCACTGAGAGAGGAGAGCTGGGCAACACCACTAAGCAGGTGCTGAGAGAGGAGAGCTGGGAGATGCCACTGAGCAGCTGCTGAGAGAGGAGAGCTGGGTGACGCCACTGAACAGCCACTGAGAGAGGACAGCTGGGTGACAATATTGAGCAGCCACTGAGAGAGGAGAGCTGGGCAACACCACTGAGCAGGTGCTGAGAGAGCAGAGCTGGGAGACGCCACTGAGCAGCTGCTGAGAGAGGAGAGCTGAGTGACGCCACTGAGCAGCTGCTGAGAGAGGAGAGCTGAGTGACGCCACTGAGCAGCTACTGAGAGAGGAGAGTTGAGTGATGCCACTGAGCAGCCGCTGAGAGGAGGGCAGGATAACCCCACTGAGAAGCGACTGAGAGAGGAGAGCTGAGTAATGCCACTGAGCAGCCACTGAGAGAGGAGAGTTGAGTGACGCCACTGAGCAGCTGCTGAGAGAAGAGAGCTGAGTGACACTGAGTTCCTGTTCCTAATACTCATCTTGGGCATCCATTGACATTGTGAGCGTTGGGATTCCAGTAAAGGTATTCTGACCATCGGGATTCTGACTGCTGGGATCATGTTATGATAACCTGAACTGATTTGCATAATACCCCTAGAGTCACTTCTAGCGAGGTCTTCAACCACTAACAGTCACCCGCTGTTCCCATAGAGCAAGTAATGCTCACAGGTACTTAGGTGACCACCTGTATTTATGCTCGGAACAGTAAGGGCTTGCCTTATGCAATCAGTCTGGAGATCACAGGATAAAAGATTGAATAGCAATAGTCCCAACAATACAGAATGCTTGGCCAAAGTGGTAATAACTCTAGTAGCACAGGATCTGACTAGAAGAGTCACTGTTCCAGCCATGTAGGGTTTTAGCAGATGGTGAGCAGGCCAAGAATGTGGAATATTACTGTTAAGTTGTGGCTCCACACAGGGTTCCAGCAGATGTTGGCAGGCTAGGAGTGCAGGAAATGACTGTGAGGTTGCAGTTCCAGCTGTGCAGGGTTCTGGCAAATATGCAGGCAGGCCAGCTATACAGGATAGTATCTAAGTTTGAAAAAAGACTATTTGTCCATTGAGTTCAACCTATTTGTGGTCTCCTATGCAGTATTATTTTTGGACTAAATTTTGTCTGATGCTGATGTCAGCCGTTGTGTTTTACGCCTCTTTTTTATAACTATAGTGTGTGACTACGCACTATAACCCTCAATAGGCTGAGAGGTTATGGCTCCAGCCTTGCAAGGCTGTGGTAGATATTCAGGCAGGCCAGGTATACAGGATAGGCTCTAGAACCGCCGGGAGAATCCAACAGGAATTGCCTTTCTGGAACAGGAACTGAGGACCAGAGGCTCAAGCTGGCAGGCATGAACTATAACCAGCGGAGACTGACAGGGCTGACTGCTACATAAAGGAGAGAAGAGCCAATCCAGAGCTCAGCCTGGACAAGCCCCCATAATTTACAATTTAATCTCCCCAGTACAACCCACAACCTCCCGCGGCAGCCAGGCGCCCCGTTTGCCTAGCGACCAGTGGGAAGACACCGGCTGGAAGTACGCTGACTTCCTGGATGCCTAGCAGTGACTGGGTCTAGCAGGGAAGACGAGCCATGGTGGCTCGTAACAGATCCTGACTGCATTCCCTTCTGGACATTGGTAATTGGGTTAAAGGACCCTCCATTACTTACAAGGACATTTGTAGAGTGCCAGCAGAGTGCATATTATGTTAAGTTTATGTGGATGTGCAGTGTTTACGTATTCTATACAGAATTTGTTTTAAACACCCTGTAGTTCATTAGTGATAGTTCATTAGTGATAAAGTTAACCGGTACCTGAGATACTGTCACTGCATTTAATTTTTACTGAATTTTATATAAATGTAAAAATAATTTCATTGTTTAGAAACATCTTGCTGCCCATTCAAGTTCTCACCTGGGTTCATTTAGATTCAATATTTCATTCTTGTGGATGCTAGCCTGGTTGTGCATTTGCTGTATCTGGGGTAGAAATCCATGCCTCTCTGCTGAGATGTGGGGGTATATTTACTAAAATTCGTATTTTTCAGAATGAGGTTAAAGTTCAAACACGAATGACATCTAGTGTGTAAATTTGCAACTTTTTGAATTTATTACGACTAATTTACTAAGCTGTCGTATTCTGCATTTTCGTGTTTTCCGATGTCGATGTCATTCGTTTTTTTTGGCAGTGTTTTACGGGAGTGAATAGTAAAACACTGCCGACATTAGCACAATGAATCTTGGCCGGATCTGTGAGATCCGTGCAGGGCTTCATTGTGCACCTTTCGTAAAATAAATAAAATTATTAAAAAGCAAAAAAAAAAAAAAAATGCGTGGGGTCCCCCCCCCCCCTAAGCAAAACCAGCCTCGGGCTCTTTGAGCCGGTCCTGGTTGTCAAAATATGGGGAAAAAATGACAGGGGTTCCCCCATATTTCATCAACCAGCACCGGGCTCTGCGCCTGGTCCTGGTTCCAAAAATACGGAGGACAAAAAGCGTAGGGGTCCCCCGTATTTTTAAAACCAGCACCGGGCTCCACTAGCCAGGTACATAATGCCAGAGCCGGGGGACACTTTTATAGTGGTCCCGGCGGCCCTGGCATTACATACCCAACTAGTCACCCCTGGCCGGGGTACCCTGGAGGAGTGGGAACCCCTTAAATCAAGGGTCCCCCCTCCAGCCACCCAAGGGCCAGGGGTGAAGCCCGAGGCTGTCCCCCCCATCCAAGGGCGGCGGATGGGGGGGCTGATAGCCTTGTGAAAAAAATTTGAATATTGTTTTTAGTAGCAGTACTACAAGTCCCAGCAAGCCTCCCCCGCAAGCTGGTACTTGGAGAACCACAAGTACCAGCATGCGGTGGAAAACCAGGCCCGCTGGTACCTATGGTACTACTACTTAAAAAATACCCCCAAAAAAACAGGACACACACACCGTGACAGTATAAGTTTATTACATACATGCACACCTCCAAACACACATACTTACCTATGTTCCCACGAGGCTCGGTCCTCTTCTCCCTGTAGAATCCTTGGGGTACCTGTGAAAAAAATTATACTCATATAATCCAGTGTAGATTCTGTCCTTTGTATAATCCACGTACTTGGCAAAACAAAAAAACGGAAACCCGACCACGCACTGAAAGGGGTCCCATGTTTACACATGGGACCCTTTTACCCGACTGCCAGGACCCCCCCTGACTGCTGTCAAAGAGGATCCCTTCAGCCAATCAGGGAGCGCCACGTCATGGCACTCTCCTGATTGGCTGTGTGCTCCTGTAGTGTCTGTGAGGCAGCACACGGCAGAGATACAATGTAGCGCCTATGCGCTCCATTGTATCCAATGGTGGGAACTTTGCGGTCAGCGGTGAGGTTACTTTCGGTCAACCGCTGTCCGCAAAGTTCCCACCATTGGATACAATGGAGCGCATAGGCGCTACATTGTATCTCTGCCGTGTGCTGCCTCACAGACACTACAGGAGCACACAGCCAATCAGGAGAGTGCCACGACTTGGCGCTCCCTGATTGGCTGAAGGGACCCTCTTTGACAGCAGTCAGGGATGGTCCTGGCAGTCGGGGAAAGGGGTCCCATGTGTAAACATGGGACCCCTTACAGTGCGTGGTCGGGTTTCCGTTTTTTTGTTTTGCCAAGTACGTGGATTATACAAAGAATACAAGATACCCTGGATTATGTGAGTATAATTTTTTTCACAGGTACCCCAAGCATTCTACAGGGAGAAGAGGACCGAGCCTCGTGGGAACATAGGTAAGTATGTATGTTTGGAGGTGTGCATGTATGTAATAAACTTATACTGTCACAGTGTGTGTGTCCTGTTTTTTTGGGGGTATTTTTTTTAGTAGTAGTACTACAGGTACCAGCGGGCCCGGTTTTCCACCGCATGCTGGTACTTGTGGTTCTCCAAGTACCAGCTTGCGGGGGAGGCTTGCTGGGACTTGTAGTACTGCTACTAAAAACAATATTCACATTTTTTTCACAAGGCTATCAGCCCCCCATCCGCAGCCCTTGGATGGGGGGGACAGCCTCGGGCTTCACCCCTGGCCCTTGGGTGGCTGGAAGGGGGGACATCCCTTGATTTAAGGGGTTCCCACTCCTCCAGGGTACCCCGACCAGTGGTGACTAGTTGGGTATGTAATGCCAGGGCCGCCGGGACCACTATAAAAGTGTCCCCCGGCTGTGGCATTATGTGCCTGGCTAGTGGAGCCCGGTGCTGGTTTTAAAAATACGGGGGACCCCTACGCTTTTTGTCCCCCGTATTTTTGGAACCAGGACCAGGCGCAGAGCCTGGTGCTGGTTGATGAAATATGGGGGAACCCCTGTCATTTTCCCCCCCATATTTTGACAACCAGGACCGGCTCAAAGAGCCCGAGGCTGGTTTTGCTTAGGAGGGGGGACCCCACGCATTTTTTTTAAATAAATTTAACACTTTCCCACCCCTTACCACTGATAAACATGCACGGATCTCACGGATCCGTGCATGCCTATCAGAACACGGTAAAAAAAAGCAGGTCTATTTTAAAACTGCTTTTTTTTTACGAATTGTATTTATTCACGCAGTGTTTGGCTATTGCTGGCAGTGTTTGTGAAATACAAATTTTAGTAAATGACCGAGTTCTATCAAATAACAGGCGTATTTGACTGATGGTGTATTCATTCGTATTTTTTTTTTTTTACTTCAAAAAAAAATATGAATGCACTCATCACTGCCGAGATTTGTGCTTAGTAAATTCCCGAGATGACACTTTAGAAGAAAAAACGCAAAATCGGTCAAAATCGGGAGCTTAGTAAATATACCCCGTGGTCTGAGTTGGAAGTTGCCACTTAACAAAAAAAAAGGCCAGAAGGTTGATCTATCAGAGAGGTAACTCCGACGTGCACCTACCCCACACCATCATCCATATCATCACCTTAAGCGGAGTTTCACATTTTTATGCATATGCGGAAAACAAAAGTAAAACTGACGGATGCCCAAGCACCCACTACAAAGGCATGGAGGGAAGCTACAAGTGACATTCCTTTTGCTCTGAGTGAAAGCAATCTTGCTGAGTGACAGAACAATGGTGGTCATTCCGAGTTGATCGCATGTAGCAACTTTTTGCTGCCCGTGCGATCATCTAGACGCCGCCTATGGGGGAGTGTATTTTAGCATAGCAGGGCTGCGATCGCTTGTGCAGCCCTGCTATGCTAAAAAAGATTCATGCAAAACAAGACCAGGGTCAGACCTACTTACCCTGTGCGACGGATCCAGCGACGAAGGTCCCGGAATTGACGTCAGACATCCGCCCTCTAATCGCCTGGACACGCCTGTGTTCGGATCTCCACGCCTGGAAAACGGTGAGTAGACGCCCCGGAACGCCTCCCCGCCGTCAATCTACTTGCAATCGCGCTAGCTATCACTTTATTCTTTGTTCTAGCCGCTGCCCATTGACGCCTGTCGCCGGGCAACAACGCACGTGCGCATTGCGCCCACACCGCATGCGGAGTTCCGACCCGTTCGAACCGCAGCAAAGAACTGCTGCGTGCGAACGGGTCGGAATGACCCCCCAATATCTTACTATAAGAAGTTTTCTGATCTGCTGGTTCCCAAATCTTGTGGTTGTTGCCCTGTAATTTCAGTCATTTCCCCTTTAACATGTATTTATGAAATGTCTTTGCTGAAACGCTCTGCTGACGTATTGTTTTATAAATGTTTTATTCACAATGAACAGTCAGTGGCGGATCTAGACTTAACTTTTAGGGGGGGCGGTTTAAGAATTATGACTCCTCCCCCTAATAGCCCCTCCCACTTAGAAATGCCCTTCCCGTTCACTTCTAAATTTCCTATTGTTGCCATTACTAATAAAATATTGCCAGTTAGTGGAGAGAACCCTGCGCACTGGTGATACAGACTGGCGAATCGCCATTCCTTCCATCAGAGGTGGTAGAGGCTAAGACAGTAGGGCAATTTAAACATGCATGGGATAGACATAAGGATATTCTTACAAAGAAATAAGGATCAGATAAGGTTAGAGATAAAAAATAATGTAAAAAAAAAAAGGGGGGCAGACTAGATGGGCCAAGTGGTTCTTATCTGCCGACAAATTCTGTTTCTACAGCACACAGAATGAGCCGAAATTCACATTGTAGCACACTGAATGAGCTGAAATTCACATTGTAGCACACAGTATGATTCAAAATTCACATTATAGCACACTGTATGAGCCGAAATTCACATTATAGCACGCAGAATGAGCCAAAATTCACGTTATAGCACGCAGAATGAGCCAAAATTCACATTATAGCACACTGAATGAGCCGAAATTCACATTATAGCACACTGTATGAGCCGAAATTCACATTATAGCACGCAGAATGAGCCAAAATTCACGTTATAGCACGCAGAATGAGCCGAAATTCACATCATAGCACACTGAATGAGCCGAAATGCACATCATAGCACACTGAATGAGCCGAAACGCACATCATAGCACGCAGAATGAGCCGAAATGCACATTATAGCACGCAGAATGAGCTGAAATTCACATCATAGCACAATGTATGAGCCGAAATTCACATTACAGCATGTAGAATGAGCCGAAATTCACATTACAGTACACTGAATGAGCCAAAATAATGCAGGGACATATACACTTTAGTTAGGAGAAGAGGGGGGAGACATGGAACACAGGCACTTTAGCTAGGAGCGGAGGGGGGCGACATGGAACACAGAGGGGGCACACACACACTTACTTTAGTTTGGAGGGTAGGAGACATGGCATACACTGACAGTGACACCTGCTGCAGCCAGCAGCATGAGGAGTCGGATGGAGGCCGGGTGCCGCCGCGGCATTGGGAACGAGGTGGAGAGCGGTGCAGCGCGGCGGGGGACGGGGAGAGAGAGAGAGCGTCCTGACGCGCGTACAGGAAGGAGGGGGCGTGGTTAGAACAGAGGCCGCTCAGCCGCTGTATGCGCGTCAGGACGCTCTATCTCTCTCCCCTTCCCCCGCCACGCTGCACCGCTCTCCACCTCGTTCCCAACACCGCGGCGGGACCCGGCCTCCATCCCGGTGCCGGTATGTGTAGGGGGGGGTGTTCGCCCTAATCGCCCCCCGCTAAATACGCCACTGTGAACAGTTACACAGAGATGTAATGGAAAGAATCGGATATATATAGGATTATTAAAAAAAAAAGAGCCTCACTGTACAGCATGTGACCTGTCGTTTGCGCAAACACTTATCAATAAGATAATATAACTTTCCAAAACGTAAAATTATTTTTTCCTAGTTACCAGCCCGTCAAAGTGACAGAACAACATAACAGTAATGTCAGCACCTACCACTGGGGGTAATTCTGAGTTGATCGCAGCAGGATTTTTGTTAGCAGTTGGGCAAAACCATGGCCCTCATTCCGAGTTGTTCGCTCGTTATTTTTGCAACCAACATTGGGGGTGATTCAGACCTGGTTGCAGCTTGCAAGCAGGCGTTTTTTTGCAGTGCTGCAATCAGGTAGTTGCCGCCTACAGGGGGAGGGCGTAGTTGATGTGCAGGGGTGCGAACACTTGTGCAGAGAGCTGCACAAACAAAAGTGGCACGCCTTCGGTTTTACAGACACTCTCTAGAAACGGTCAATTGACACCCACAAACGGCCTCTTCCTGTCAATCTTCTTGCGATCGCTGGTGCGATCACTTTCTTCGTTAAAACCGTCGTTGTCCGGCGGCCGACGAGCTTGTGCATTGCGGAGCATACGTATGCGCAGTTTAGACCAGATCGCACCGCTGCAAAAAAAGCTAGCGTGCGATCGGGTCTGAATAACCCCCATTGTTCTTAAATTCTGCTGCTGTAAGTAGAGCACTCCACCTGGTTTCCAAGAGGTAGAAGTGTTGTCTGTTAGTGTTTGCCATTGTATGTAGGTAATGAAGACATTTATGGAAGCATCAAGGGTTTCTTTCCAGCTTATTTGGAGATCAGAGGCAGCTTTAGGCAGCTGTCTAGGGCGCCAACACCTGAAGGGCGCTGCTGAACTAGCCTAGCAAAAAAAATGAAGGATGTCTCTAAAATGACACCAACGTCAACGGCAGGTCTTTATCAGCCGCCTCTATGCCCTTGTAACCCCAGCCTTCAATGACAGTCACATGACTGGCGAGCGATGTGATGCAATCAGCGCAGTTTGGGTGCCCCTCCCATGCTCTCTCCTCCTCTGCCAACGGTGTAGATAAACAGATGAGGAGCGAGCTGGGCAGCTGGGTCTCATAGTGACTACATTGGAGGCTCGTTTCTTATCAGCTGTTATATTTAATTTAGAGATGAGCGTGTTCGGTTCCCTGAGAACCGAACCCTACCGAACTTCACTACCCGAGCCCGGATACGAGCGCGGCTCGGGTTTTCCCGCCTGACTCGGAAACCAGAACGAGGCAAAACGTCACCATCCCGCTGTCGGACTCTCGCAGGATTTGGATTCCATATAAGGAGCCACGCGTCGCCGACATTTTCACTCCGGAATTGGAGAGTGTAGCGAGAGGACGTGTCTCCGTCCTCAGTGTCTGTGCAGGAGGGAAAGTGGGGTGGCGATTCTAGTGCGGTCTTGTGCTGCTCAGTTCAGTGTCGTATGTTATGCTGCATCAGTCCAGTCACAGTGGTTGTGTCCTCTGCTGCCATATGTCCAGTGTAGCTATATAAGTTCAGTGCAGTGGTGCTGTGTTGTCTTGCATCAGTCCAGTGGTGGTGTCTTGTGCTGCATCAGTCCAGTCACAGTGGTGGTGTCCTCTGCTGCCATATGTCCAGTGCTGCTGTATAAGTCCAGTCCATTGCAGTGGTGCTGTGTTGTTCTGCATCAGTCCAGTAGTGGTGTCCCTGTGCTGCTGTATATGTCCAGTGGTACTGCCGTATAAGTCCAGTGATACTGCCATATATGTCCAATGATACTGCCGTATATGTCCAGTGATACTGCCCTATATGTCCAGTGATACTTCTATATATGTCCAGTGATACTGCCATATATGTCCAGTGATACTGCTGTATAAATCCAGTGGTACTGCTGTATAAATCCAGTGGTACTGCTGTATAAATCCATTGGGACTGGCGTATAAATTCAGTACAGTGATACTGCCGTATAAGTCCAGTGATACTGCCATATAAATCCAGTGATACTGCAATATATGTCCAGTGGTACTGCCGTATAAGTCCAGTCCAGTGATACTGCCGTATATGTCCAGTGGTGCAGCCATATAATTCCAGTGATACTGCTGTATATGTCCAGTGGTACTGCCATATAACTCCAGGTGTACTGGTGTATAAATCCAGTCCAGTGATACTGCCATATAAGTCCAGTGATACTGCCGTATAAATCCAGTGATACTGCCATATAAGTCCAGTGATACTGCCGTATAAATCCAGTGATACTGCCGAATATGTCTAGTGGTACTGCCGTATAAATCCAGTGGTACTGGCGTATAAATCCAGTCCAGTGATACTGCTGTATAAGTCCAATGCTACTGCCGCATAAATCCAGTGATACTGCCGTATATGTCCAGTGGTACTGCCGTATAAATTAGTGATGAGCGGGTTCGGAACCCCCCCGAACTTCACCCTTTTTACACGGGTCCGAGGCAGGTTCGAACCTTCCCGCCTTGCTCGGCTAACCCGAGCGCGCCCGAACGTCATCATCCCGCTGTCGGATTCTCGCGAGATTCAGATTCTATATAAGCCGCCATTTTCACTCGTGCATTGGAGATGATAGGGAGAGGACGTGGCTGGCGTCCTCTCCGTTTATTGTTGAAGTTGATTGGTTTATTGCTTAATTGTGGGGAGGACTGGGGAGCAGCTGTTAGGAGGAGTACAGTGCAGAGTTTTGCTGATAAGAGACCACCAGATTTTATACGTTCTCTGCCTGAAAAAAACGCTCCATACCATATCTGTGCTCAGTGTGCTGCATAATATATCTGTGCTGAGTGCTCACACTGCTTAATTGTGGGGACTGGGGAGCAGCTATAGCAGGAGTACAGTGCAGAGTTTTGCTGACAGTGACCACCAGTATACGTTGTCTGCCTGAAAAACACTCCATATCTGTGCTCAGTGTGCTGCTTTATTGTGGGGACTGGGGACAACCAGTATAATTAATATTATATAGGAGGAGTACAGTGCAGAGTGCACTGCTGTACCTACCTCTGTGTCGTCATCCATTAAGTATACTATCCATCTACATTCTATACCTGTGGTGCATTTTAGTTTTGCAGTTTGCTGACACAGTGTCCACCAGTATACTATATATAGCAGTACGGTAGGCCACTGCTGTACCTACCTCTGTGTCGGCATCCATTAAGTATACTATCCATCTACATTCTATACCTGTGGTGCATTTTAGTTTTGCAGTTTGCTGACACAGTGTCCACCAGTATACTATATATAGCAGTACGGTAGGCCACTGCTGTACCTACCTCTGTGTCGTCATCCATTAAGTATACTATCCATCTACATTCTATACCTGTGGTGCATTTTAGTTTTGCAGTTTGCTGACAGTGTCCACCAGTATACTATATATAGCAGTACGGTAGGCCACTGCTGTACCTACCTCTGTGTCGTAATCCATTAAGTATACTATCCATCTACATTCTATACCTGTGGTACATTTTAGTTTTGCAGTTTGCTGACAGTGTCCACCAGTATACTATATATAGAAGTACGGTAGGCCACTGCTGTACCTACCTCTGTGTCGTCATCCATTAAGTATACTATCCATCTACATTCTATACCTGTGGTGCATTTTAGTTTTGCAGTTTGCTGACACAGTGTCCACCAGTATACTATATATAGCAGTACGGTAGGCCACTGCTGTACCTACCTCTGTGTCATCATCCATTAAGTATACTATCCATCTACATTCTATACCTGTGGTGCATTTTAGTTTTGCAGTTTGCTGACAGTGTCCACCAGTATACTATATATAGCAGTACGGTAGGCCACTGCTGTACCTACCTCTGTGTCGTCATCCATTAAGTATACTATCCATCTACATTCTATACCTGTGGTGCATTTTAGTTTTGCAGTTTGCTGACACAGTGTCCACCAGTATACTATATATAGCAGTACGGTAGGCCACTGCTGTACCTACCTCTGTGTCGTCTTCCATTAAGTATACTATCCATCTACATTCTATACCTGTGGTGCATTTTAGTTTTGCAGTTTGCTGACAGTGTCCACCAGTATACTATATATAGCAGTACGGTAGGCCACTGCTGTACCTACCTCTGTGTCGTCATCCATTAAGTACACTATCCATCTACATTCTATACCTGTGGTGTATTTTAGTTTTGCAGTTTGCTGACAGTGTCCACCAGTATACTATATATATATATATATAGCAGTACGGTAGGCCACTGCTGTACCTACCTCTGTGTCGTCATCCATTAAGTATACTATCCATCTACATTCTATACCTGTGGTGCATTTTAGTTTTGCAGTTTGCTGACACAGTGTCCACTAGTATACTATATATAGCAGTACGGTAGGCCACTGCTGTACCTACCTCTGTGTCGTCATCCATTAAGTATACTATCCATCTACATTCTATACCTGTGGTGCATTTTAGTTTTGCAGTTTGCTGACACAGTGTCCACCAGCATACTATATATAGCAGTACGGTAGGCCACTGCTGTACCTACCTCTGTGTCGTCATCCATTAAGTATACTATCCATCTACACTCTATACCTGTGGTGCATTTTAGTTTTGCAGTTTGCTGACAGTGTCCACCAGTATACTATATATATAGCAGTACGGTAGGCCACTGCTGTACCTACCTCTGTGTCGTCATCCATTAAGTATACTATCCATCTACATTCTATACCTGTGGTGCATTTTAGTTTTGCAGTTTGCTGACACAGTGTCCACTAGTATACTATATATAGCAGTACGGTAGGCCACTGCTGTACCTACCTCTGTGTCGTCATCCATTAAGTATACTATCCATCTACATTCTATACCTGTGGTGCATTTTAGTTTTGCAGTTTGCTGACACAGTGTCCACTAGTATACTATATATAGCAGTACGGTAGGCCACTGCTGTACCTACCTCTGTGTCGTCATCCATTAAGTATACTATCCATCTACATTCTATACCTGTGGTGCATTTTAGTTTTGCAGTTTGCTGACACAGTGTCCACCAGTATACTATATATAGCAGTACGGTAGGCCACTGCTGTACCTACCTCTGTGTCGTCATCCATTAATAAGTATACTATCCAATATCCATCTACATTCTATACCTGTGGTGCATTTTAGTTTTGCAGTTTGCTGACACAGTGTCCACCAGTATACTATATATAGCAGTACGGTAGGCCACTGCTGTACCTACCTCTGTGTCGTCATCCATTAAGTATACTATCCATCTACATTCTATACCTGTGGTGCATTTTAGTTTTGCAGTTTGCTGACACAGTGTCCACCAGTATACTATATATAGCAGTACGGTAGGCCACTGCTGTACCTACCTCTGTGTCGTCATCCATTAAGTATACTATCCATCTACATTCTATACCTGTGGTGCATTTTAGTTTTGCAGTTTGCTGACAGTGTCCACCAGTATACTATATATAGCAGTACGGTAGGCCACTGCTGTACCTACCTCTGTGTCGTCATCCATTAAGTACACTATCCATCTACATTCTATACCTGTGGTGTATTTTAGTTTTGCAGTTTGCTGACAGTGTCCACCAGTATACTATATATATATATAGCAGTACGGTAGGCCACTGCTGTACCTACCTCTGTGTCGTCATCCATTAAGTATACTATCCATCTACATTCTATACCTGTGGTGCATTTTAGTTTTGCAGTTTGCTGACACAGTGTCCACTAGTATACTATATATAGCAGTACGGTAGGCCACTGCTGTACCTACCTCTGTGTCGTCATCCATTAAGTATACTATCCAGCTACATTCTATACCTGTGGTGCATTTTAGTTTTGCAGTTTGCTGACACAGTGTCCACCAGTATACTATATATAGTAGTACGGTAGGCCACTGCTGTACCTACCTTTGTGTCGTCATCCATTAAGTATACTATCCATCTACATTCTATACCTGTGGTGCATTTTAGTTTTGCAGTTTGCTGACAGTGTCCACCAGTATACTATATATAGCAGTACGGTAGGCCACTGCTGTACCTACCTCTGTGTCGTCATCCATTAATAAGTATACTATCCAATATCCATCTACATTCTATACCTGTGGTGCATTTTAGTTTTGCAGTTTGCTGACAGTGTCCACCAGCATACTATATATAGCAGTACGGTAGGCCACTGCTGTACCTACCTCTGTGTCGTCATCCATTAAGTATACTATCCATCTACACTCTATACCTGTGGTGCATTTTAGTTTTGCAGTTTGCTGACAGTGTCCACCAGTATACTATATATATAGCAGTACGGTAGGCCACTGCTGTACCTACCTCTGTGTCGTCATCCATTAAGTATACTATCCATCTACATTCTATACCTGTGGTGCATTTTAGTTTTGCAGTTTGCTGACACAGTGTCCACTAGTATACTATATATAGCAGTACGGTAGGCCACTGCTGTACCTACCTCTGTGTCGTCATCCATTAAGTATACTATCCAGCTTCATTCTATACCTGTGGTGCATTTTAGTTTTGCAGTTTGCTGACACAGTGTCCACCAGTATACTATATATAGCAGTACGGTAGGCCACTGCTGTACCTACCTCTGTGTCATCATCCATTAAGTATACTATCCATCTACATTCTATACCTGTGGTGCATTTTAGTTTTGCAGTTTGCTGACAGTGTCCACCAGTATACTATATATAGCAGTACGGTAGGCCACTGCTGTACCTACCTCTGTGTCGTCATCCATTAAGTATACTATCCATCTACATTCTATACCTGTGGTGCATTTCAGTTGTACGCAGTAAATATAGTAGTAGGCCATTGCTATTGATACTGGCATATAATTCCACACATTAAAAAATGGAGAACAAAAATGTGGAGGTTAAAATAGGGAAAGATCAAGATCCACTTACACCTTGTGCTGAAGCTGCTGCCACTAGTCATGGCTGAGACGATGAAATGCCATCAACGTCGTCTGCCAAGGCCAATGCCCAATGTCATAGTAGAGAGCATGTAAAATCCAAAACACAAAAGTTCAGTAAAATGACCCAAAAATCAAAATTAAAAGCGTCTGAGGAGAAGCGTAAACTTGCCAATATGCCATTTACGACACGGAGTGGCAAGGAATGGCTGAGGCCCTGGCCTATGTTCATGGCTAGTGGTTCAGCTTCACATGAGGATGGAAGCACTCATCCTCTCGCTAGAAAAAAGAAAAGACTTAAGCTGGCAAAAGCACAGCAAAGAACTGTGCGTTCTTCTAAATCACAAATCCCCAAGGAGAGTCCAATTGTGTCGGTTGCGATGCCTGACCTTCCCAACACTGGACGGGAAGAGCTTGCGCCTTCCACCATTTGCACGCCCCCTGCAAGTGCTGGAAGGAGCACCCGCAGTCCAGTTCCTGATAGTCAAATTGAAGATGTCACTATTGAAGTACACCAGGATGAGGATATGGGTGTTGCTGGCGCTTGGGAGAAAATTGACAAGGAGGATTCTGATGGTGAGGTGGTTTGTTTAAGTCAGGCACCCGGAGAGACACCTGTTGTCCGTGGGAGGAATATGGCCATTGACATGCCTGGTCAAAATACTAAAAAAATCAGCTCTTCGGTGTGGAATTATTTCAACACAAATGCGGACAACAGGTGTCAAGCCGTGTGTTGCCTATGTCAAGCTGTAATAAGTAGGGGTAAGGACGTTAACCACCTCGGAACATCCTCCCTTATACGTCACCTGCAGCGCATTCATCATAAGTCAGTGACAAGTTCAAAAACTTTGGGTGACAGCGGAAGCAGTCCACTGACCACTAAATCCCTTCCTCTTGTAACCAAGCTCCTGCAAACCACACCACCAACTCCCTCAGTGTCAATTTCCTCCTTACCCAGGAAAGCCAATAGTCCTGCAGGCCATGTCACTGTCAAGTCTGACGAGTCCTCTCCTGCCTGGGATTCCTCCGATGCATCCTTGAGTGTAACACCTACTGCTGCTGGCGCTGCTGTTGTTGCTGCTGGGAGTCGATCGTCATCCAAGAGGGGAAGTCGGAAGACCACTTGTACTACTTCCAGTAAGCAATTGACTGTCCAACAGTCCTTTGCGAGGAAGATGAAATATCACAGCAGTCATCCTGCTGCAAAGCAGATAACTCAGGCCTTGGCAGCCTGGGCGGTGAGAAACGTGGTTCCAGTATCCATCGTTAATTCAGAGGCAACTATAGAATTGATTGAGGTACTGTGTCCCCGGTACCAAATACCACCTAGGTTCCATTTCTCTAGGCAGGCGATACCGAAAATGTATACAGACCTCAGAAAAAGACTCACCAGTGTCCTAAAAAATGTAGTTGTACCCAATGTCCACTTAACCACGGACATGTGGACAAGTGGAGCAGGGCAGACTCAGGACTATATGACTGTGTGACAGCCCACTGGGTAGATGTATTGCCTCCCGCAACAAGAACAGCAGCGGCGGCACCAGTAGCAGCATCTCGCAAACGCCAACTCTTTCCTAGGCAGGCTACGCTTTGTATCACCGGTTTCCAGAATATGCACACAGCTGAAAACCTCTTACGGAAACTGAGGAAGATCATCGCGGAATGGCTTACCCCAATTGGACTCTCCTGTGGATTTGTGGCATCGGACAACGCCGGCAATATTGTGTGTGCATTAAATCTGGGCAAATTCCAGCACGTCCCATGTTTTGCACATACCTTGAATTTGGTGGTGCAGAATTTTTAAAAAAACAACAGGGGCGTGCAAGAGATGCTGTCGGTGGCCAGAAGAATTGCGGGACACTTTCGGCGTACAGGCACCACGTACAGAAGACTGGAGCAACACCAAAAACGCCTGAACCTGCCCTGCCATCATCTGAAGCAAGAAGTGGTAACGAGGTGGAATTCAACCCTATATATGCTTCAGAGGTTGGAGGAGCAGCAAAAGGCCATTCAAGCCTATACAATTCAGCACGATATAGGAGGTGGAATGCACCTGTCTCATGCGCAGTGGAGAATGATTTCAACGTTGTGCAAGGTTCTGCTGCCCTTTGAACTTGCCACACGTGAAGTCAGTTCAGACACTGCCAGCCTGAGTCAGGTCATTCCCCTCATCAGGCTTTTGCAGAAGAAGCTGGAGACATTGAAGGAGGAGCTAACACGGAGCGATTCCGCTAGGCATGTGGGACTTGTGGATGGAGCCCTTAATTCGCTTAACAAGGATTCACGGGTGGTCAATCTGTTGAAATCAGAGCACTACATTTTGGCCACCGTGCTCGATCCTAGATTTAAAACCTACCTTGGATCTCTCTTTCCGGCAGACACAAGTCTGCTGGGGTTCAAAGACCTGCTGGTGAGAAAATTGTCAAGTCAAGCGGAACGCGATCTGTCAACATCTCCTCCTTCACATTCTCCCGCAACTGGGGGTGCGAGGAAAAGGCTCAGAATTCCGAGCCCACCCGCTGGCGGTGATGCAGGGCAGTCTGGAGCGACTGCTGATGCTGACATCTGGTCCGGACTGAAGGACCTGTCAACGATTACGGACATGTCGTCTACTGTCACTGCATATGATTCTCTCCCCATTGAAAGAATGGTGGAGGATTATATGAGTGACCGCATCCAAGTAGGCACGTCACACAGTCCGTACTTATACTGGCAGGAAAAAGAGGCAATTTGGAGGTCCTTGCACAAACTGGCTTTATTCTACCTAAGTTGCCCTCCCACAAGTGTGTACTCCGAAAGAGTGTTTAGTGCCGCCGCTCACCTTGTCAGCAATCGGCGTATGAGGTTACTTCCAGAAAATGTGGAGAAGATGATGTTCATTAAAATGAATTATAATCAATTCCTCCGTGGAGACATTGACCAGCAGCAATTGCCTCCACAAAGTACACAGGGAGCTGAGATGGTGGATTCCAGTGGGGACGAATTGATAATCTGTGAGGAGGGGGATGTACACGGTGATATATCGGAGGATGATGATGAGGTGGACATCTTGCCTCTGTAGAGCCAGTTTGTGCAAGGAGAGATTAATTGCTTCTTTTTTGGTGGGGGTCCAAACCAACCCGTCATTTCAGTCACAGTCGTGTGGCAGACCCTGTCACTGAAATGATGGGTTGGTTAAAGTGTGCATGTCCTGTTTATACAACATAAGGGTGGGTGGGAGGGCCCAAGGACAATTCCATCTTGCACCTCTTTTTTCTTTAATTTTTCTTTGCGTCATGTGCTGTTTGGGGAGTGTTTTTTGGAAGGGCCATCCTGCGTGACACTGCAGTGCCACTCCTAGATGGGCCCGGTGTTTGTGTCGGCCACTAGGGTCGCTTATCTTACTCACACAGCTACCTCATTGCGCCTCTTTTTTTCTTTGCGTCATGTGCTGTTTGGGGAGTGTTTTTTGGAAGGGCCATCCTGCGTGACACTGCAGTGCCACTCCTAGATGGGCCCGGTGTTGTGTCGGCCACTAGGGTCGCTTATCTTACTCACACAGCTACCTCGGTGCAAATTTTAGGACTAAAAATAATATTGTGAGGTGTGAGGTATTCAGAATAGACTGAAAATGAGTGGAAATTATGGTTTTTGAGGTTAATAATACTTTGGGATCAAAATGACCCCCAAATTCTATGATTTAAGCTGTTTTTTAGGGTTTTTTGAAAAAAACACCCGAATCCAAAACACACCCGAATCCGACAAAAAAAATTCGGTGAGGTTTTGCCAAAACGCGGTCGAACCCAAAACACGGCCGCGGAACCGAACCCAAAACCAAAACACAAAACCCGAAAAATTTCAAGTGCACATCTCTACCTTACACTTGTCTGTATTGAAGCGCATTCTCCATTTTGCTGCCCATGCTTCTAGTTTAACTAAGTCATTCTGAAGAGACTCAGCATCCCCCTCCGTATTTATAACCTTACACAATTTGGTATCGTCTGCAAAAAATTGACACCATGCTCTCTAGACCTACTGTTAAGTCGTTAATGAAAATGTTGAACAATAGTGGTCCAAGTACAGACCCTTATGGCACACCACTTGGCACTTCAGTCCAATTTGAAAATGATCCATTAACCACAATGCGCTGCTCCCTATTATCTAACCAATTGCTGATCCAAGTGCATATTGTGCTCCCTAGCCCTATTTCTTATGATACATATCCAGTGGTACTGCCGTATAAGTCCAGTCCAGTGATAATGCCATATATGTCCAGTGGTACTGCCATATAATTCCAGTGATACTGCCGTATTTGTCCAGTTGTCTTGCCGTATAAATCCAGTGGTACTGGCATATATATGTCCATTGATCCTGCCATATATGTCCAGCGGTACTGCCGTATAAATCCAATGATCCTGCCATATAATTCCAGTGATCCTGCAGTATAATTCCAGTGATCTTGCTGTATAATTACAGTGATTTTGCCGTAAAAGTCCAGTGATCCTGCCATATATGTCCATTTATATTGCCGTATATGTCCAGCGGTACTGCCGTATATGTCTAGCGGTACTGCCGTATAAATCCAGTCTTCCTGTCGTTTATGTCCTTTGATACTGCCATATATATGTCCAGCGGTACTGCCCTGTATGTCCAGCGGTACTGCTGTATAAATCCAGTGATTCTGCCATATAAGTCCAGTGATCCTGTCGTATAATTCCAGTGATCCTGCTGTATAATTACAGTGATCCTGACATATAAATCCAGTGGTCCTGCCGTATAATTACAGTGGTACTGCTGTATAAGTCCAGTGATACTGCCATATAAATCCAGTCCAGTGATGCTGCCATATAAGTCCAGTGATACTGCCGTATAAATCCAGTCCAGTGGTACTGCCGTATAAGTCCAGTTATACTGCTGTATGAATCAAGTCCAGTGGTAATGCCGTATAAGTCCATAGGTACAGCTGTATAAGTCCAGTGATACTGCCGTATAATTCCAGTTGTACTGCTGTATAAATCCATTGATACTGCCATATAAATCCATTCCAGTGGTACTGCCATATAATTCCAGTGATACTGCAATATAAGTCCAGTGATACTGCCGTATAATTCCAGTTGTACTGCTGTATAAATCCATTGATACTGCCATATAAATCCATTCCAGTGGTACTGCCATATAATTCCAGTGATACTGCAATATAAGTCCAGTGATACTGCCGTATAATTCCAGTGGTACTGCCATATAAGTCCAGTGATACTGGGGTATAAATCCAGTCCAGTGGTACTGCCGTAAAAGTCCAGTGGTACTGTCCTGTGCTGTATATTATTTACTCCAAATAAAAAGGTTATTAATATTTATTCCAAATAATTTTTACAGGGTTTGCCCTGTGTGGTGTAGGGGTACGATCTCCTGTGCCGCATATTGTGTTATATAACTCTAGAAAAATAATTGAGAACATAAATTTGGAGGATTAATTAGGGAAAGATCAAGAATCACTTACTCCTAGTGCTGAAGCTGCTGCCACTAGTCATGACATAGATGATGCAAGGGTTCAGGGCGCAGGGGGGGCGTCCTGGGCAGCAATAATTACCTCACATTAGACTGGCACCATTATTAGATACTGCGGAGGCAGTATGTTATAAAAACTCCCGCCAGTATAAACAAATGAGCGGGACCGAAGCCGTTGAGGGGGCGGGGCTTGATCCTCCAGCACTAATCAGCACCATTTTCTCTACAACATGCTGCAGAGAAGCTGCTCCCGGACTCTCCCCTGCTGAACAAGTAAGAGGGGACAAAAAACGAGGGGGGGGGGCCCACATTTTTTTGGTGCAAATTATATATAAAAAGCGCTATTCAGGCTGGGACTTTGTTTTCAGTATGTAGTGGCGCTGGGTGTGTGCTGGCATACTCTCTCTCTGTCCCTCCAAAGGGCCTTATTGTGGGGCTGTCCCCATATTCATATATCCCAGTGTGTGTGGGGGTGTCAGTACGTGTGTGTCAACATGTCAGAGGCGGAAGGCTCGTCTAGGGAGGATGCAGAGCAGATGGTGGTGGTGTCTCCGTCGGCACAGCCGACACCTGATTGGTTGGATATGTGGAATGTTTTAAATGATAATGTGACCTTATTACATAAGAGATTGGACAAAGCAGAGTCCAAGGACAAAGTAGGGAGTCAATCCATGGCTTTGACTGTGTCACAAGACCCTTCAGGGTCCCATAAACGTCCCTTTTCACAGATAGCAGACACTGATACCGACATGGATTCCGACTCCAGTATCGACTATGATGATGCAAGGTTGCACCAAAGGGTGGCCAAGAGTATTCAATATATGATTATTGCAATAAAATATGTTTTGCATATCACAGAGGACCCCTCTGTCCCTGACACGAGGGTCTGCATGTTTAAGGAAAAGAAACCTGAGGTAACGTTTCCCCCATCTCATGAGCTGAACGCTTTATTTGAAAAGGCTTGGGAAACTCCAGACAAGAAACTGCAGATTCCCAAGAGAATTATTATGGCGTATCCTTTCCCCTCACAGGACAGGTTACGGTGGGAATCCTCGCCCATGGTGGACAAGGCCTTGACGCGCTTGTCCAAAAAGGTTGCACTACCGTCCCCGGACACGGCAGCCCTCAAGGATCCTGCGGATTGCAGACAGGAAACTACCTTTTAAATCAATTTTGCGACTACGGGAGCCCTACTCAGACTGGCAGTAGCGTCGGCATGGGTGGGTAGCGCAATTGCAGCGTGGGCAGATAACTTGTCATCTGACATTGACACCCTAGATAAAGATAGCATTTTGTTGACCTTGGGTCACATCAAGGACGCAGCATTATATATGAGAGAGGCTGCGAGAGAATTTGGGCTGTTGGGTTCAAGAGCCAATGCCATGGCAGTTTCTGCTAGAAGGTCCCTGTGGACCCATCAATGGACAGGTGATGCTAATTCAAAGAGACATATGGAGGCTTTGCCTTACAAAGGTGAAGTTTTATTTGGGGAGGGATTCGCGGACCTGGTTTCCACAGCTACCGCGGGTAAGTCTTCTTTTTTGCCTTACGTTCACCCACAGCAAAAGAAAACACAGCAATACCAGATGCAGTCCTTTCGGTCGCATAAGTTCAGAAAGGGTCGGGGCTCTTGCTTCCTCGCCAGAGGTAGAGGTAGAGGGAAAAGAACACCAGCTACGGCTAGTTCCCAGGAACAAAAATCCTCCTTGGCCTCTACAAAATCCACTGCATGATGCTGGGGCTCCGCTGCGGGAGTCCGCACCGGTGGGGGCACGTCTTCGGCTCTTCAGCCAAGTCTGGGTTCAGTCGGATTTGGATCCTTGGGTGGTCAAAATTGTATCCCGAGGCTACAAACTGGAGTTCGAAGAGGTGCCTCCACACCGATTTTTCAAATCGGCCTTGCCAGCTTCTCCCCCAGAGAGGGAAATAGTTTCAGCTGCCGTACAAAAGCTGTGTCAACAGCAGGTGATTATCAAGGTTCCCCTAGTACAACAGGGGAAAGGGTTTTATTCAACCCTATTTGTGATCCCGAAGCCGGATGGCTCAGTCAGACCAATTCTGAATCTAAAATCCCTGAACCTATATTTGAAAAGGTTCAAATTCAAGACGGAATCTCTCCGGGCAGTGATCTCCAGCCTGGAAGGGGGGGATTTTATGGTGTCACTAGACATAAAGGATGCATACCTTTTATGTCCCTATATATCCGCTTCATCAGGCGTACCTGAGATTCGCTGTACAGGATTGTCATTACCAGTTTCAGACAATGCCGTTTGGGCTTTCCACGGCTCCGAGAATTTTCACCAAGGTAATGGCGGAAATGATGGTGCTCCTGCTCAAGCAAGGGGTCACAATTATCCCATACTTGGACGATCTCCTGATAAAGGCAAGATCAAGAGATCAGTTACTAAACAGTGTGTCTCTCTCCCTGAGAGTACTACAACAACACGGCTTGATTCTAAATCTACCATATTCGCAGTTGGTTCCGACAACTCGGCTATCATTTTTGGGCATGGTTCTGGACACGGAAAAAAAGAGGGTTTTTCTCCCAATGGAAAAAACCCAGGAACTCCAGAACATGGCCAAGGACCTGCTGAAACCAAAAAGAGTGTCAGTTCATCAATGCACTTGAGTATTGGGAAAGATGGTGGCGGCCTACGAGGCCATTCCGTTCGGCAGGTTCCATGCGAGAACTTTTCAGTGGGACCTTCTGGACAAGTGGTCAGGGTCCCATCTACAAACGCATCGGAGGATAAACCTGTCCCCCAGGGCCAGGGTATCTCTCCTGTGGTGGCTTCAGAGTGCTCACCTTCTAGAGGGTCGCAGGTTCGGCATTCAAGATTGGGTTCTTGTGACCACGGACGCGAGCCTCCGAGGATGCGGAGCAGTCACACAAGGAAAAAATTTTCAGGGAATATGGTCAAGCCAGGAGGCTTGTCTACACATCAATGGGTTGGAATTAAGGGCCATATTCAACGGCCTACAACAGGCGGAGACTCTTCTTCGCAACCTACCCGTTCTGATCCAGTCAGACAACGTCACAACCGGGGCGCATGTAAACCGCCAGGGCGGGACAAGGAGCAGAGCAGCAATGGCAGAAGCCACCAGGATTCTTCGCTGGGCGGAAAATCATGTAAGCGCTCTGTCAGCAGTCTTCATTCCGGGAGTGGACAACTGGGAAGCAAACTTCCTCAGCAGACACGATCTCCATCCAGGAGAGTGGGTACTTCATCAAGAAGTCTTTGCAGAGGTAACAAGTCATTGGGGACTTCCTCAAATAGACATGATGGCGTCACGCCTCAACAAAAAGCTTCGGATGTATTGTTCCAGGTCGAGGGACACTCAGGCAGTGGCAGTGGACGCCCTAGTGACACCGTGGGTGTTTCAGTCAGTCTATGTGTTCCCTCCACTTCCACTCATCTCAAAAATATTGAGAATCATAAGACGAACAAGAGTGCAGACAATACTCATAGTTCCAGATTGGCCTCGAAGGGCCTGGTATTCAGATCTTCAGGAAATGCTCACAGAAGACCCGTGGCCTCTTCCTCCCAGGGAGGACCTGTTGCAACAGGGGCCCTGTGTGTTCCAAGACTTACCGCGGTTACGTTTGACGGCATGGCGGTTGAACACCAAATCCTAGCTAGGAAAGGTATTCCGGGGGAAGTCATCCCTACTATAATCAAAGCTAGGAAGGAGGTAACGGTTTAGCATTATCATCGTATCTGGAGGAAATATGTATCTTGGTGTGAGGCCAAGAATGCTCCTACGGAAGATTTTCAGCTGGGTCGTTTTCTCCATTTTTAACAGAGAGGAGTGGATATGGGCCTAAAGTTAGGCTCCATTAAGGTGCAGATTTCAGCCTTATCTATATTCTTTCATAAGGAATAGGCTTCTCTCCCAGAAGTCCAGACTTTTGTAAAGGGAGTGCTGCACATCCAACCTCCTTTTGTGCCCCCAGTGGCACCGTAGGACCTTAATGTGGTATTACAGTTCCTTAAATCACACTGGTTTGAACCTCTTCAAACGGTTGAATTAAAATTTCTCACTTGGAAAGTGGTCATGTTGTTGGCCTTGGCATCTGCGAGGCGGGTGTCCGAATTGGCGGCTTTGTCTCACAAGAGCCCCTATCTGATTTTCCATGTGGATCGAGTAGAGTTGAGAACTCGTCCTCAATTTCTACCTAAGGTGGTTTCGTCATGTCATATGAACCAACCTATTGTGGTGCCTGTGGCTACGGGTGACTTGGAGGATTCCAAGTCCCTTGATGTAGTCAGGGCCTTAAAAATTTATGTAGCCAGGACGGCTCGGGTTAGGAAAACAGAGGCACTGTTTGTCCTGTATGCAGCCAACAAGGTTGGCGCTCCTGCTTCTAAGCAGACTATTGCTCGCTGGATCTGTAACACAATTCAGCAGGCTCATTCTACGGCTGGATTGCCGTTACCAAATTCGGTAAAGGCCCATTCCACTAGGAAGGTGGGCTCTTCTTGGGCGGCTGCCCGAGGCGTCTCGGCATTACAGCTTTGCCGAGCAGCTACAGTACTTGGTCGTGTTCAAACACTTTTGCAAAATTCTACAAGTTTGATACCCTAGCTAATGAGGACCTCATGTTTGCTCAATTGGTGCTGCAGAGTCATCCGCACTCTCCCGCCCGGTCTGGAGCTTTGGTATAATCCCCATGGCCCGTCTATACCCCATGGCCCTTCGGAGTCCCCAGCATCGTCTACGGACTAGGAGAAAAAGATTTACCGGTAGGTTTAAAATCTTATTTTTTGTGGGAGCCGAAACAAGCCAATCATTTCAGCCACAGTCGTGTGGCAGACCCTGTCGCTGAAATGATTGGTTTGTTAAAGTGTGCATGTCCTGTTTATACAACATAAGGGTGGGTGGGAGGGCCCAAGGACAATTCCATCTTGCACCTCTTTTTCTTCTTTGTGCTGTTTGGGGACTAGTTTTTTAAAGTGCCATCCTGTATGACACTGCCGTACAAGTCCATGGGTACTGCCGTATAAGTCCAGTCCAGTGGTGCTGTCTTGTGCTGCTTCAGTCCAGTGGTGGTGTCTTGTACTGCCATAAGTCCAGTGGTGATGTCCTGTGCTGTATATTATTTACTCCAAATAAAAGGGTTATATACATTACTTAGATTATTATCCAAATAATTTTTACAGGGTTTGCCCTGTGTGGTGTATGGTTACTCTCGCCTGTGCTGCATGTTATTATAATAGCTCCAAATAAAAGTGTTATTATTATCCAAATTAATTTTACAGGCTTTGCTGTGAGTGTGTGTTTTGGGGTACGCTCTCTTGTGCCACCAATATTGTGCGTGTATTACATCTGGGCAAATTCCCTTTTTCTTCTTTGCATGATGTGCTGTTTGGGGCCTAGCTTTTTTAAGTGCCATCCTGTCTGCCACTGCAGTGCCACTCCTAGATGGGCCAGGTGTTTGTGCCACACACTTGTGTCGCTTGGCTTAGTCATACAGCGACCTCATTGCACCTCTTTTCCTTCTTTTCATGATGTGCTGTTTGGGACCTAGTTTTTGAATAGTGCCTTCCTTTCTGACACTGCAGTGCCACTCCTAGATGGGCCAATTGTTTGCGTTGCTTGGCTTAGTCATACAGCTACCTCATTGCACCTCTTCTACATCTTTGCATGAGGTGCTGTTTGGGACCTAGTTTTTGAAAAGTGCCATCCTGTCTGACACTGCAGTGCCAATCCTAGATGGGTCAGGTGTTTGTGATGCACACTTGTGTCGCTTAGCTTAGCCATACAGCAGCCTTGGTGCACCTCTTTTTTTTTCTTTGCATCATGTGCTGTTTGGGGCCTATTTTTTAAATCTGCCACCTTGTCTGACACTGCAGTGCCACTCCTAGATGGGCCAGGTGTTTGTGCCGCACACTTGTGTCGCTTAGCTTAGTCATACAGCCACCTCGGTGCAACCTTTTGGCCTAAAAACAATATTGTGAGGTGTTCAGAATAGACTGAAAATGAGTGGAAATGAATGATATTGAGGTTAATAATACCGTAGGATCAAAATTACCCCCAAATTCTGTGATTTTAGATGTTTTTATGTCTTTTTACAAAAACCATCCAGATCCAAAAGCAAAACACGAAAGGGTGGTTTTGGCTAGAGATGAGCGCCGGAAATTTTTCGGGTTTTGTGTTTTGGTTTTGGGTTCGGTTCCGCGGCCGTGTTTTGGGTTCGACCGCGTTTTGGCAAAACCTCACCGAATTTTTTTTGTCGGATTCGGGTGTGTTTTGGATTCGGGTGTTTTTTTCAAAAAACCCTAAAAAACAGCTTAAATCATAGAATTTGGGGGTAATTTTGATCCCAAAGTATTATTAACCTCAAAAAACATAATTTACACTCATTTTCAGCCTATTCTGAACACATCACACCTCACAATATTATTTTTAGTCCTAAAATTTGCACCGAGGTCGCTGTGTGAGTAAGATAAGCGACCCTAGTGGCCGACACAAACACCGGGCCCATCTAGGAGTGGCACTGCAGTGTCACGCAGGATGGCCCTTCCAAAAAACCCTCCCCAAACAGCACATGACGCAAAGAAAAAAAGAGGCGCAATGAGGTAGCTGACTGTGTGAGTAAGATTAGCGACCCTAGTGGCCGACACAAACACCGGGCACATCTAGGAGTGGCACTGCAGTGTCACGCAGGATGTCCCTTCCAAAAAACCCTCCCCAAACAGCACATGACGCAAAGAAAAAAAGAGGCGCAATGAGGTAGCTGACTGTGTGAGTAAGATTAGCGACCCTAGTGGCCGACACAAACACCGGGCCCATCTAGGAGTGGCACTGCAGTGTCACGCAGGATGTCCCTTCCAAAAAACCCTCCCCAAACAGCACATGACGCAAAGAAAAAAAGAGGCGCAATGAGGTAGCTGACTGTGTGAGTAAGATTAGCGACCCTAGTGGCCGACACAAACACCGGGCCCATCTAGGAGTGGCACTGCAGTGTCACGCAGGATGTCCCTTCCAAAAAACCCTCCCCAATCAGCACATGATGCAAAGAAAAAGAAAAGAAAAAAGAGGTGCAAGATGGAATTATCCTTGGGCCCTCCCACCCACCCTTATGTTGTATAAACAAAACAGGACATGCACACTTTAACCAACCCATCATTTCAGTGACAGGGTCTGCCACACGACTGTGACTGATATGACGGGTTGGTTTGGACCCCCCCCAAAAAAGAAGCAATTAATCTCTCCTTGCACAAACTGGCTCTACAGAGGCAAGATGTCCACCTCATCTTCACCCTCCGATATATCACCGTGTACATCCCCCTCCTCACAGATTATCAATTCGTCCCCACTGGAATCCACCATCTCAGCTCCCTGTGTACTTTGTGGAGGCAATTGCTGCTGGTCAATGTCTCCGCGGAGGAATTGATTATAATTCATTTTAATGAACATCATCTTCTCCACATTTTCTGGATGTAACCTCGTACGCCGATTGCTGACAAGGTGAGCGGCGGCACTAAACACTCTTTCGGAGTACACACTTGTGGGAGGGCAACTTAGGTAGAATAAAGCCAGTTTGTGCAAGGGCCTCCAAATTGCCTCTTTTTCCTGCCAGTATAAGTACGGACTGTGTGACGTGCCTACTTGGATGCGGTCACTCATATAATCCTCCACCATTCTATCAATGTTGAGAGAATCATATGCAGTGACAGTAGACGACATGTCCGTAATCGTTGTCAGGTCCTTCAGTCCGGACCAGATGTCAGCATCAGCAGTCGCTCCAGACTGCCCTGCATCACCGCCAGCGGGTGGGCTCGGAATTCTGAGCCTTTTCCTCGCACCCCCAGTTGCGGGAGAATGTGAAGGAGGAGATGTTGACAGGTCGCGTTCCGCTTGACTTGACAATTTTGTCACCAGCAGGTCTTTCAACCCCAGCAGACCTGTGTCTGCCGGAAAGAGAGATCCAAGGTAGGCTTTAAATCTAGGATCGAGCACGGTGGCCAAAATGTAGTGCTCTGATTTCAACAGATTGACCACCCGTGAATCCTTGTTAAGCGAATTAAGGGCTGCATCCACAAGTCCCACATGCCTAGCGGAATCGCTCCGTGTTAGCTCCTTCTTCAATGCCTCCAGCTTCTTCTGCAAAAGCCTGATGAGGGGAATGACCTGACTCAGGCTGGCAGTGTCTGAACTGACTTCACGTGTGGCAAGTTCAAAGGGCATCAGAACCTTGCACAACGTTGAAATCATTCTCCACTGCACTTGAGACAGGTGCATTCCATCTCCTATATCGTGCTCAATTGTATAGGCTTGAATGGCCTTTTGCTGCTCCTCCAACCTCTGAAGCATATAGAGGGTTGAATTCCACCTCGTTACCACTTCTTGCTTCAGATGATGGCAGGGCAGGTTCAGTAGTTTTTGGTGGTGCTCCAGTCTTCTGTACGTGGTGCCTGTACGCCGAAAGTGTCCCGCAATTTTTCTGGCCACCGACAGCATCTCTTGCACGCCCCTGTCGTTTTTTAAAAAATTCTGCACCACCAAATTCAAGGTATGTGCAAAACATGGGACGTGCTGGAATTTGCCCATATTTAATGCACACACAATATTGCTGGCGTTGTCCGATGCCACAAATCCACAGGAGAGTCCAATTGGGGTAAGCCATTCCGCGATGATCTTCCTCAGTTGCCGTAAGAGGTTTTCAGCTGTGTGCGTATTCTGGAAAGCGGTGATACAAAGCGTAGCCTGCCTAGGAAAGAGTTGGCGTTTGCGAGATGCTGCTACTGGTGCCGCCGCTGCTGTTCTTGCGGCGGGAGTCCATACATCTACCCAGTGGGCTGTCACAGTCATATAGTCCTGACCCTGCCCTGCTCCACTTGTCCACATGTCCGTGGTTAAGTGGACATTGGGTACAACTGCATTTTTTAGGACACTGGTGAGTCTTTTTCTGACGTCCGTGTACATTCTCGGTATCGCCTGCCTAGAGAAGTGGAACCTAGATGGTATTTGGTAACGGGGGCACACTGCCTCAATAAATTGTCTAGTTCCCTGTGAACTAACGGCGGATACCGGACGCACGTCTAACACCAACATAGTTGTCAAGGACTCAGTTATCCGCTTTGCAGTAGGATGACTGCTGTGATATTTCATCTTCCTCGCAAAGGACTGTTGAACAGTCAATTGCTTACTGGAAGTAGTACAAGTGGGCTTACGACTTCCCCTCTGGGATGACCATCGACTCCCAGCGGCAACAACAGCAGCGCCAGCAGCAGTAGGCGTTACACGCAAGGATGCATCGGAGGAATCCCAGGCAGGAAAGGACTCGTCAGACTTGCCAGTGACATGGCCTGCAGGACTATTGGCATTCCTGGGGAAGGAGGAAATTGACACTGAGGGAGTTGGTGGGGTGGTTTGCGTGAGCTTGGTTACAAGAGGAAGGGATTTACTGGTCAGTGGACTGCTTCCGCTGTCACCCAAAGTTTTTGAACTTGTCACTGACTTATTATGAATGCGCTGCAGGTGACGTATAAGGGAGGATGTTCCGAGGTGGTTAACGTCCTTACCCCTACTTATTACAGCTTGACAAAGGGAACACACGGCTTGACACCTGTTGTCCGCATTTCTGGTGAAATACCTCCACACCGAAGAGCTGATTTTTTTGGTATTTTCACCTGGCATGTCAACGGCCATATTCCTCCCACGGACAACAGGTGTCTCCCCGGGTGCCTGACTTAAACAAACCACCTCACCATCAGAATCCTCCTGGTCAATTTCCTCCCCAGCGCCAGCAACACCCATATCCTCCTCATCCTGGTGTACTTCAACACTGACATCTTCAATCTGACTATCAGGAACTGGACTGCGGGTGCTCCTTCCAGCACTTGCAGGGGGCATGCAAATAGTGGAAGGCGCATGCTCTTCACGTCCAGTGTTGGGAAGGTCAGGCATCGCAAACGACACAATTGGACTCTCCTTGTGGATTTGGGATTTCAAAGAACGCACAGTTCTTTGCGGTGCTTTTGCCAGCTTGAGTCTTTTCAGTTTTCTAGCGAGAGGCTGAGTGCTTCCATCCTCATGTGAAGCTGAACCACTAGCCATGAACATAGGCCAGGGCCTCAGCCGTTCCTTGCCACTCCGTGTGGTAAATGGCATATTGGCAAGTTTACGCTTCTCCTCCGACAATTTTATTTTAGGTTTTGGAGTCCTTTTTTTTCTGATATTTGGTGTTTTGGATTTGACATGCTCTGTACTATGACATTGGGCATCGGCCTTGGCAGACGACGTTGCTGGCATTTCATCGTCTCGGCCATGACTAGTGGCAGCAGCTTCAGCACGAGGTGGAAGTGGATCTTGATCTTTCCCTAATTTTGGAACCTCAACTTTTTTGTTCTCCATATTTTATAGGCAGAACTAAAAGGCACCTCAGGTAAACAATGGAGATGGATGGATTGGATACTAGTATACAATTATGGACGGACTGCCACGGTTAGGTGGTATAAAAAAACCACGGTTAGGTGGTATATATTATAATAATAATACAATTATGGATGGACGGACTGCCTGCCGACTGCCGACACAGAGGTAGCCACAGCCGTGAACTACCGCACTGTACACTGGTTGATAAAGAGATAGTAGTATACTCGTAACAACTAGTATGACACTATGACGACGGTATAAAGAATGGAAAAAAAACCACGGTTAGGTGGTATATATTATAATAATAATACAATTATGGATGGACGGACTGCCTGCCGACTGCCGACACAGAGGTAGCCACAGCCGTGAACTACCGCACTGTACACTGGTTGATAAAGAGATAGTAGTATACTCGTAACAACTAGTATGACACTATGACGACGGTATAAAGAATGAAAAAAAAACCACGGTTAGGTGGTATATATTATAATAATAATACAATTATGGATGGACGGACTGCCTGCCGACTGCCGACACAGAGGTAGCCACAGCCGTGAACTACCGCACTGTACACTGGTTGATAAAGAGATAGTAGTATACTCGTAACAACTAGTATGACACTATGACGACGGTATAAAGAATGAAAAAAAAACCACGGTTAGGTGGTATATATTATAATAATAATACAATTATGGATGGACGGACTGCCTGCCGACTGCCGACACAGAGGTAGCCACAGCCGTGAACTACCGCACTGTACACTGGTTGATAAAGAGATAGTAGTATACTCGTAACAATTAGGATGACACTATGACGGTATAAAGAATGAAAAAAAAAACCACGGTTAGGTGGTAGGTATATAATAATAAATAATACAATTCTGGTCGGACGGACTGCCTGCCGTGTGCCGACACAGAGGTAGCCACAGCCGTGAACTACCGCACTGTACACTGGTTGATAAAGAGATAGTAGTATACTCGTAACAATTAGGATGACACTATGACGGTATAAAGAATGAAAAAAAAAACCACGGTTAGGTGGTAGGTATATAATAATAAATAATACAATTCTGGTCGGACGGACTGCCTGCCGTGTGCCGACACAGAGGTAGCCACAGCCGTGAACTACCGCACTGTACACTGGTTGATAAAGAGATAGTAGTATACTCGTAACAATTAGGATGACACTATGACGGTATAAAGAATGAAAAAAAAAACCACGGTTAGGTGGTAGGTATATAATAATACATAATACAATTCTGGTCGGACGGACTGCCTGCCGTGTGCCGACACAGAGGTAGCCACAGCCGTGAACTACCGCACTGTACACTGGTTGATAAAGAGATAGTAGTATACTCGTAACAATTAGGATGACACTATGACGGTATAAAGAATGAAAAAAAAAACCACGGTTAGGTGGTAGGTATATAATAATAAATAATACAATTCTGGTCGGACGGACTGCCTGCCGTGTGCCGACACAGAGGTAGCCACAGCCGTGAACTACCGCACTGTACACTGGTTGATAAAGAGATAGTAGTATACTCGTAACAATTAGGATGACACTATGACGGTATAAAGAATGAAAAAAAAACCACGGTTAGGTGGTAGGTATATAATAATAAATAATACAATTCTGGTCGGACGGACTGCCTGCCGTGTGCCGACACAGAGGTAGCCACAGCCGTGAACTACCGCACTGTACACTGGTTGATAAAGAGATAGTAGTATACTCGTAACAATTAGGATGACACTATGACGGTATAAAGAATGAAAAAAAAACCACGGTTAGGTGGTAGGTATATAATAATAAATAATACAATTCTGGTCGGACGGACTGCCTGCCGTGTGCCGACACAGAGGTAGCCACAGCCGTGAACTACCGCACTGTACACTGGTTGATAAAGAGATAGTAGTATACTCGTAACAACTAGTATGACACTATGACGACGGTATAAAGAATGAAAAAAAAACCACGGTTAGGTGGTATATATTATAATAATAATACAATTATGGATGGACGGACTGCCTGCCGACTGCCGACACAGAGGTAGCCACAGCCGTGAACTACCGCACTGTACACTGGTTGATAAAGAGATAGTAGTATACTCGTAACAACTAGTATGACACTATGACGACGGTATAAAGAATGAAAAAAAAACCACGGTTAGGTGGTATATATTATAATAATAATACAATTATGGATGGACGGACTGCCTGCCGACTGCCGACACAGAGGTAGCCACAGCCGTGAACTACCGCACTGTACACTGGTTGATAAAGAGATAGTAGTATACTCGTAACAACTAGTATGACACTATGACGACGGTATAAAGAATGAAAAAAAAACCACGGTTAGGTGGTATATATTATAATAATAATACAATTATGGATGGACGGACTGCCTGCCGACTGCCGACACAGAGGTAGCCACAGCCGTGAACTACCGCACTGTACACTGGTTGATAAAGAGATAGTAGTATACTCGTAACAATTAGGATGACACTATGACGGTATAAAGAATGAAAAAAAAAACCACGGTTAGGTGGTAGGTATATAATAATAAATAATACAATTCTGGTCGGACGGACTGCCTGCCGTGTGCCGACACAGAGGTAGCCACAGCCGTGAACTACCGCACTGTACACTGGTTGATAAAGAGATAGTAGTATACTCGTAACAATTAGGATGACACTATGACGGTATAAAGAATGAAAAAAAAAACCACGGTTAGGTGGTAGGTATATAATAATAAATAATACAATTCTGGTCGGACGGACTGCCTGCCGTGTGCCGACACAGAGGTAGCCACAGCCGTGAACTACCGCACTGTACACTGGTTGATAAAGAGATAGTAGTATACTCGTAACAATTAGGATGACACTATGACGGTATAAAGAATGAAAAAAAAAACCACGGTTAGGTGGTAGGTATATAATAATAAATAATACAATTCTGGTCGGACGGACTGCCTGCCGTGTGCCGACACAGAGGTAGCCACAGCCGTGAACTACCGCACTGTACACTGGTTGATAAAGAGATAGTAGTATACTCGTAACAATTAGGATGACACTATGACGGTATAAAGAATGAAAAAAAAAACCACGGTTAGGTGGTAGGTATATAATAATAAATAATACAATTCTGGTCGGACGGACTGCCTGCCGTGTGCCGACACAGAGGTAGCCACAGCCGTGAACTACCGCACTGTACACTGGTTGATAAAGAGATAGTAGTATACTCGTAACAATTAGGATGACACTATGACGGTATAAAGAATGAAAAAAAAACCACGGTTAGGTGGTAGGTATATAATAATAAATAATACAATTCTGGTCGGACGGACTGCCTGCCGTGTGCCGACACAGAGGTAGCCACAGCCGTGAACTACCGCACTGTACTGTGTCTGCTGCTAATATAGACTGGTTGATATTTAAAGAGATATTAGTAGTATACAACAATACTATACTGGTGGTCAGGCACTGGTCACCACTCCTGCAGCAAAAGTGTGCACTGTTAATTAATATAATTGTACTCCTGGCTCCTGCTAACAACCTGCAGTGCTCCCCAGTCTCCCCCACAATTAATTATAAGCTTTTAATTTATACATTGATGACTGTGCAGCACACTGGGCTGAGCTGAGTGCACACAGACTGAGTCACACTGTGTGACTGACTGTGCTGTGTATCGTTTTTTTTTTCAGGCAGAGAACGGATATAGCAGAGAGAAGTGAACGGATATATTATATTAAATAAAAGTTAACTAGCAACTGCACTGGTCACTGACTGTGGTAAACTAACTCTGTCTGCGACTCTGCACAATCTCTCTCTATCTAATCTATCTATCTCTATTCTAATGGAGAGGACGCCAGACACGTCCTCTCCCTATCAATCTCAATGCACGAGTGAAAATGGCGGCGACGCGCGGCTCCTTATATAGAATCCGAGTCTCGCGATAGAATCCGAGCCTCGCGAGAATCCGACAGCGTCATGATGACGTTCGGGCGCGCTCGGGTTAACCGAGCAAGGCGGGAAGATCCGAGTCGCTCGGACCCGTGAAAAAAAACATGAAGTTCGGGCGGGTTCGGATTCCGAGGAACCGAACCCGCTCATCTCTAGTTTTGGCAAAACCAATCCAGATCCAAAACACAATCATGGAACCAGAACCAAAACCAGAACACAAAACACGAAAAGTACCAGCCGCACATCTCTAATCTTAATTACATGGTACATATACAGGGTGATTCAAAAGTCGCAGTACAACCTTGTGTTCCAAAAACTGTGCAGGAAATGGGAAAACTGAATACTCCAGTAAGGTATGGGTGAGGTGGGCTATCCTTTAGTGTATGTTCCGGACATGGGCGCCATCTTGAAATCGTCCATCTTGAATCTAAGTCAGTTTTTTCAAATGGAAAGGGGGTCGTATAACATGTCAAACAACATCTGAATTTGCTGAAATGTTTATTGCTGCAAACAGATTTGAAATAGCACTTATATTTCTAAAGTTACATCACTTCTTTTGTTGGAATTACAGGCTGAACTGTTCTCCATAAAGGACAGTCATTTAATGTGTGGACGTTGTGCTGCATTGTGGGATCTTCACGAAGGATGCCAAAACAATTGTTGAGGTTGTCTCGTCAGCAGCACTTTTTGGACGACCGCTCCGACCACTTGTCAGCCACAGTCCCAGTTTCTCTGAATTTTTAAATTAGGCACCTGACAGTGTTATGTGAAATTGGAGGGCTTTCTGGGTGCCGGTTGTTAAAATCTGCAGCTATGACATGGAAACCTTGTTCTCCAGACATCAAAATGACCACAATTCTCTCCTCTTTTGTCAAAGTCATCTTCAGTTACCTGCAACTAAAAAGTGTTGTAACTTTTGAACTATAACTGCTATTTCACATCTGTTCATAGCAATACAATTTTCAGCAAATTCTAATGTTGTTTGATATGTTACACGAACCCCTTTCCATTTGAAAAAACTGACTTAGATTCAAGATGACTGATTTAAAGATGGCGCCCAAGTTCGGTACATACCCTAAAAGATAGCCCACCTCACCCATACCTTACTGGAGTATTCTGTTTTCCCATTTCCTGCACAGTTTTTGAAACAAAAGGGTGTACTACGACTTTCGAATCGCCCTGTATTTTTATTACTTGCATTGATTGCACTTGTTTACACCGAGGTCCCGGCGCACAGTATACCGACACCGGAATCCTGACAGCCGGCATACCGACACCGTTTCTCCCTCTTGGGTGTCCACGACCCCCCTGGAGGGAGAATAGATAGCAAGTGGCTCATTTGCGCTTGCCACGCTGTCAGTATGCTGGCAGTTGGGATTCCGGCGGCGGTATGCTGTTCGCCGGGACCCCGACAGCCAACATACCATACTACACCGGTTTGTACCCACCTTCTCCCGCATGTTTGGTTCAGTTTCAGAAAGCTGTGCTAAATTAGCTTATGTTAAATATAGTGCACAATATGTTGTGACACAATCTGTTTTGTTAGCGCTTTAGTATTGAACCTGTTTTTCTGCATTTGAAGACTTTCTTTAAAAAATTAACTTTACATTTCTAAATATACAGCACCAAGCACTTTAATTTAATTAGAAGCGGCACAATTTCTGTGACCTTAAGACTGTTCCTCCGTTAGTTACTGCTCATTAGTTTATTCCTGTGTCAGATTAGTGTCTTGCTGACTTACTGGTTTGTGAAATTAATGAATTACACCCAAAATTTGAGGATTTTTCCATCCGCAACTTGTGTTCTTTTTTTAGCGTGCTTGCTCTTCTTTTTTTTGCAGCTGCAAGTCTGACTTGGGACTAGGGGTGGCCATCGACCATCGAATACTTTCTCCATCGATGGGGGAGAACTAGATGGTTTCTCGCCATTGATGGTTTGGTACTACCAAATCCCCCCCCCCTCAAAGTGTCAGGGCATGGAGATTAGCCCTGCCCCCTGACACCCATGAAGCCATGCCCCTGTGCTCTGATTGGCCCGCATTTCATTGTGCAGTAATGCAGGGGGTGACCATCGATGGGTAAAACCATTGATGATTCCCTTACAGATGGCTATCCATCAATTGTACTAAGATAGCTGCTGGAGTGAGGCACGGATATGGCAAAGGTGCAGGTACAGTAAATGCAGGTAAAGTACAGTAAGCATTGTCCTTGATCGGTGGAAGATGCTGCAGGAGCTAAGAAATGGGATCAGTGAAGTTGTCCAATATTCATAAACCACCCATGGCTTTATTCCGACGAACTTAACATTTATAACTAGCTAGCTTATCACTAAGAAATAACCACACAGACACCAACTGCTAGATTTAAAAGGTCAAACAGATATTTATTGTTTGATGACCTGTCGTTTAAACTAAGAATATTGGAGGATGGCAAGAAAAAGGCGCTACCAACTCACCAGCACCAGTCAACTATAATAAACAATAAAATAGGAGGGGCCTCACAACCGCCTCCTTAACATAACCCGCACTGCGCAGGCTCACCCCCCTTACTTTAGCAGAGCCGTGGACGAACCCGCACGGGAACATCCGTAGTCCACCCGCAAGGGGAGGGCATACTCGCTGTTCAATCAAAAGGGGGTGCCCCACAGTGACCACTTATGTAACTATTTGACCGCTGGCTGGTAGCGACTTTCCGCCCATCTGGCTATCAAAGCCTGCTGAGAAATGGAAATAGAGGCCCGAAAAGCGAGCCTCAAGCAACCTTACAGGGAGGGTGGGAGGGCATCCAAGAAAACTGGCAAGAGGAAGATGGCTGCCAAATCCCAGAACTATATACCCCTGTGCATACTCCTCCTACAATATCCCTAATAGGCACCCATCTGTCACCTGACCACAACTGTCAATCACTAAGGCTAGCCCTGCCTATCCTCAACACATGTCGGAAAAATTCAGGGTGTTTATGTGGCTTCGAGCCTATGCGGATCTCTGCCTGCTTAACATTTACTGATATGACATTGCATTGGCGATGATATCCGTCATTGCGTAATGCCTGGTTACTGTGCCGCTGGAATAAGGTGCATGGCTAGACAAGTCAGCTACCGGCCAAGTTATCGCTATTGGAAACTGGTGACTTAAGGTTCTTCACTCCTGCAGGCTTTGCAGTAAAGTGTTTCCTTGTGTGGCTACAGGAGATGTTACGTGGTAATTGTGCAGTGGAAATACAATAACTTGGGTGCCGTACCATCTCAGTTACAAACTATGGACCAGATTCAGACCTGATTGCTGCTGTGTGAATTCGCAATGCGGCCGATTATCGTTCAATTGCGCATGCGTATGGATTGTAGCACCCACGCATGAGGCCAAACTGCGAAAAAATCCAGTGTCTTTTTTGATCAATAGGTTCATTGACAGGAAGCGGAAGTTTGGGGGTGGTAAGTGGCCCCGATCAGCCTGTAGGAGTAAGTCCTGGGCTACGCACAGACCGGAAAAAAACATTTGATGGTGAGTGAGTTGCGAGCGGATTTGCAGCTGACCGGCGTTCACAGAGATTTTTGCACGGCGTACGCAGACTTGCATGGGGTGGATTTTCACTCTGTCTGGGCGGTGACTATCCAATCGCAAACCCCTGTCTGGGAGGTGACTATCTGATCGCAAAGGAGCCATCAGGTGTGAATTAGGTCCTATTTTTGACTTTTCGAAAAACCATTTCAACTCAAAGTCCAGATTCAACCCTGTTGGATGCAGTGATTTTTAAATTGTGTATCCACCGCATCTCGGTTTGCACAAGATTGGTCTCTGCATTTCTGTTGCGACAATTGTTTCTTATATATTGCTGCATGTCCAAAAATCACTTTATTTCTTTCGTTGAACAATTGAGTTTTTCTTTAACATGATTGGACAGTGAATGCGCAGTCCGGCCTTTTTAGATATCTCTTATGCACTCACTCAAGTGGCTTTTAAAGCCCTACTTGTTCTGCCAATATATAGCAAATTGCAACTACTGTACATTCCACTAAATGGATACGTTGGTGGTAATATATATGACAAGTAGTGAATTGTTTTCATTCTATTTTTCATTATTTACCATAAAGTCTGAAAACTTAGTGGTGGTGGATTTCACTTCCGTACATGCGCAATCCTTGTATTCTTAGTGTATGTAGAGTATTTTCCGGTAATGCACTTTTGGTGAGTTTATTTTTAAAATTACAGGACATTCTGTAAATAAAGTCTTTTTTGGAATTACATCTTTCCATGTTTGGTCTTTCAGTGATAGGTGCCAATGTTTCTTTATATGGAACGTCAAGCAGGGAGAGAGAGAAGACACTCAGCGGCAGCCCTGCTTGACGCGCGGGGGGGGTTGAGCAATACCAGAATTCGTATAGCACTTAGGGGTCTATTTACTAAGGTGGTCATTCCGAGTTGTTCGCTCGCTAGCTGTTTTTAGCAGATTTACTCACGCTAAGCCGCCGCCTACTGGGAGTGAATCTTAGCATCTTAAAATTGCGATCGACGTATTCGCAATATTGCGAATACACCTCTCTTAGCAGTTTCTGAGTAGCTCCAGACTTACTCGGCATCTGCGATCAGTTCAGTGCTTGTCGTTCCTGGTTTGACATCACAAACACACCCAGCGTTCGCCCAGACACTCCTCCGTTTCTCCAGCCACTCCAGTGTTTTTCCCAGAAACGGTAGCGTTTTTTCCCACACACCCATAAAACGGCCAGTTTCCGCCCAGAAACACCCACTTCCTGTCAATCACACTACGATCACCAGAACGATGAAAAAGCCGTGAGTAAAATTCCTAACTACATAGCAAATTTACTTGGCGCAGTCGCAGTGCGGACATTGCGCATGCGCACTAAGCGGAAAATCGCTGCGATGCGAAAAAAATTACAGAGTGAACAACTCGGAATGACCACCTAAGCCTTGGATGGAGATAAAATGGATGGAGATAAAGTATCAGCCAATCAGCTCATAACTGCCCTGTCATAGGCTGGGTTTGAAAAATGACAGTTAGGAGCTGATTAGCTGCTACTTTATCTAGGTCCACTTTATCTCCATCCAGGGCTTAGTAAATAGACCCCTTAGGGGGACATTTACTAAGCAGTGATAAGAGTGGAGAAGTGAGCCAGTGGAGAAATGGCCCCATCAACCAATCAGAAGCTCTGTATCATTTTATAGTATGCAAATTATAGATGTTACTTCAGTGCTGATTGGTTGCCATGGGCAACTTCTCCACTGGCTCACTTCTCCGCTCTTATCACTGCTTAGTAAATGCCCCCTTTTTAGTTTCCAAAGCTCCTGCTTCTATATAGATTTCGAGGTCCAGAAAATGTATTTTCTCCTTGTTTTTTTTTTTCCAAAACTAATTTTAAGACTAGAGTCGTTTTCATTTAGATGTTTACAGAATTCTTCTAGATCTCATCCAATTCTTCCCATAATAATATATAATTATTCTTATAGGTACATACAGTAGCAAGAAAGGGAGAGTAACATGTATAAGTTATGACAGGCTACTGATATGTTATAGCCGTCTACTGAACTACTCTAGAAAAGGTTGAACCAAGTGATTTGGATTTTACATGAAGCCTACAGGAGGTGCATTTACTTACATAAATCTATTTTTAAGATGCAAGTTCCTAGGAAACGAGAAGTTATTTCCTTTCGCTGTGATGTGAGGTAATCTCCTACTCGTAACCAAGGAACATCCTACGCAATTAAGCATTGACGGGAGTTGCATTTTACTGTACCTCTACCAGGTGTCATCAAAGTCCTTTAGGTGAGTTCTGCTGGACGGGGAAGGAAGTTCCTGAGAAGACCTCTCCATAAGCAGAATATTATTATTATTTTATTAATTACACTTAGAAGAATAGATAATGAACAGGTGTTGCGGTGTGACACAGGATCTGATAAATGCCTCAGATCTTCTGCATAATTACATAATGAATATGTCATTAATAAAAATATCCCTGATAGCCTAGCTAAATTGTAAAGTAAGGATTATAAGACTATGGGGGTCATTCCGAGTTGATCGCTCGCTAGCAGTTTTTAGCAGCCGTGCAAACGCCATGCCACCTCCCACTGGGAGTGTATTTTAGCTTAGCAGAAGTGCAAACGAAAGGATCGCAGAGCGGCTACAAAATATTTTTGTGCAGTTTCAGAGTAGCTTCAGACCTACTCAGCGCTTGCGATCACTTCAGACTGTTCAGTTCCTGTTTTGACGTCACGAACACGCCCTGCGTTCGCCCAGCCACGCCTGCGTTTTTTACCTGGCACGCCTGCGTTTTTCCGAACACTGCCTGAAAACGGTCAGTTGACACCCAGAAACGCCCTCTTCATGTCAATCACTCTGCGGCCAGCAGTGCGACTGAAAAGCTTCACTAGACCTTGTGTGAAACTACATCGTTCATTGTAATAGTATGACACCCGTGCGCATTGCGCCGCATACGCATGCGCAGAAGTGCTGTTTTTTTGCCTGATCGCTGCACAGCGAACGAAAGCAGCTAGCGATCAATTCGGAATGACCCCCTAAGACCAAATAATGTAATGTACCCATCAGAGGCGATGTCTACGCTAAAATGATGAAATATGTAAAGGTATTACAAATTATCTGGGCCAGGCCTCATTGGAGGAGTCCAGAAGTGGTCCAGACCAGCCACTAATGAGGAAAAATATCCCCCTTTGTAGTGCATCAGTTGTTTTTGGGAGGCCACGACTCCCATATTAGGACATGACCCCTCTGAACCTGAGCCTCCTGCCTCTTCGGCCTTATCCTTACTTTGTAATGCTCAATCAATGAGAACATAATAAAAATGTAAGAACACATGGCACGCACGCTTCATATCCCGTCATGTCAACTCAAGTGATAAAAAGATTTAGTTCCATTTCTCCAGATAGGCAAAGTGAGAAGTCTATCACCGTATTGCTGCTCTGAGAGATGGGGTTTATCAACTGCGCGGCTGATGTGACTACATGAGATTAATTACCCGGAGTCATTCAGCAACGTACCGTCATCATTACTTGTCAGAGAAGTGTGACCTTTGCACATGTACGAGGTGTACCGACTGTCACATCTTACAGCGTCTCAAGGGACACATAGATTAATATTATTATATTCTGTACATAGAACACTCTCAGTATTTACTTAGAGAGAGAGGAGCAACAAGATTAAAGTAATATTTAATAAAATAAAATGTCATTTCAGTTTTACAATATGGTAAGATAATGGCGAGAAGGTTAGTAACCGGGCAGATCTCACCTGTCAGTCACGGCCTACGGCCATTAGGTCGATCACTATTGGTCGACATGCATTAGGTCGACGCGGTTACTATGTCGACATGTACTAGGTCGACATGGAAAAAGTCCGACATGAGTTTTTCACATTTTTGAATTTTTTTTTTTTACTTTTTCATACTTTACGATCCACGTGGACTACGATTGGGAATAGTAACCTGTGCCGCACGCAGCGGTAGCGGAGCGAAGCACCGTGCCTGAAGCATGGTGAGTGAAGCGAGGGGACACGTGCACTAATTGTGGTTCCCCGTCACTTTACAAAGAAAACGACACCCAAAAAAGTAAAAAAACTCATGTCGACCTTTATCCATGTTGACCTAGTAGTGACTAATGACCATGTCGACGTAGTCAGCATGTCGACCTAATGCATGTTGACCAGTAGTGGTCGACCTAATGACTGTTGACCTAAGTCTTGTTGACCTGATGACCCATATGATGACCCATACCCGTCAGTCACCACTGATAATGTACAGTAGACCAAGTGTCATCTGCATCTAATAATTACTGGCTTATCAGCGGCTGCTAGATCTAAGTTACACTGAAACTATTAAATGTATCATGAAATAGGCCGGTGAGGGGATCACTATCCTGGTGGCCAGTCGCCCAATGGTCTCCCCACCAATGCTAGAGTTGGACTGAAAGGGGGTCCAGAATGCACGTGCCTTGGACCTCCCTCTCCCATGGACAGATCACCATTGTGTAACCCCATATAAAAGTGGGGGTACAAAGGGTCCCATTCACAGGCAGTATCAGGGCTTCCCAAAGCTTCTTGGTGGTTGGCTTGTCTTCCCATCTTCGTAGAGCAATCTGTGGGATAGTACAGGTATTGGTTGGTATATTACGCAGTATGCATAGTGTATAATGGGCCTAATTCAGAGTTGATCGCAGCAGCAAATTTGTTAGCAGTTGGGCAAAACCATGTGCACTGCAGGGGGAGGGGCAGATGTAACATGTGCAGAGAGAGTTAGATTTGGGTGGGGTGTGTTCAAACTAAAATCTAAATTGACGTGTAAAAATAAAGCAGCCAGTATTTACCCTGCACAGAAACAATGTAACCCACCCAAATCTAACTCTCTCTGCACATGTTATATCTGCCACACCTGCAGTGCACATGGTTTTGAACTACTGCTAACAAATTTGCTGCTGCGATCAACTCAGAATTACCCCCCAACGGGCCTAATTCAGAGTTGATTGCAGCAGCAAATTTGTTAGCAGTTGGGCAAAATCATGTGCACTGCAGGGGGTGGGGGTGGGGGTGGGGGCAGATGTAACATGTGCAGAGAGAGTTAGATTTGGGTGGGGTGTGTTAAAAACTGAAATCTAAATTGCAGTGTAAAAATAAAGCAGCCAGTATTTACCCTGCACAGAAACAAAATAACCCACCTAAATCTTACTCTCTCTGCACATGTTATATCTACCCCCCCCTGCAGTGCACATAATTTTGCCCAACTGCTAACAAATTTGCTGCTGCGATCAGCTCTGAATTACCCCCAATGTGTTGGATAATGGCCCTCATTCCGAGTTGTTCGCTCGCAAGCTGCTTTTAGCAGCTTTGCACACGCTAAGCCGCCGCCTACTGGGAGTGAATCTTAGCATAGTAAAATTGCGAACGAAAGATTAGCAGAATTGCGAATAGACACTTCTTAGCAGTTTCTGAGTAGCTCCACACTTACTCGGCAACTGCGATCTGTTCAGTCAGTTTCGTTCCTGGTTTGACGTCACAAACACTCCCAGCGTTCGCCCAGACACTCCCCCGTTTCTTCAGACACTCCCGCATTTTTCCCAGAAACGGCAGCGTTTTTTCACACACACCCATAAAACGGTCAGTTTCCTCCCAGAAACACCCACTTCCTGTCAATCACATTACGATCACCAGAACGAAGAAAAAAACTCGTAATGCCGTGACTAAAATTCCTAATTGCATAGCAAATTTACTTGTCGCAGTGCGAACATTGCGCATGCGCAATTAGCGGAAAATCGCTGCGATGCGAAGAAAATTACCGAACGAACAACTCGGAATGACCACCAATATGTGCAGTGTAGTGTCACGTGTAGATGTTTATGCAGTGTGCTGTGGTTGATATGGGAAAGTCCATAGTGTGCACTCTGTTTGATAGTATGGGAAACGTGCAGTCTGAAAATCATGGGGAATATAAAGGGGAACCCAGACGTTAGTTACCCTGGGGTCACCACATGCCTTATTCCAGCAGTACCTAGAACTCCCTCATACATTATATAGCTTACACTCAGGGGTGTATCTTCCTATTGGCCAGGATGGCACTTGCCAGGGGCGCCGGCCAAGAGGGGGGCGCCACCCGGCAGTGCCATCCGTGTCAGGGGGTAGAATGACATAGTAGTTCTCACTGAGTACATACCTTAGCAGTGCTCATCCACTGCGGGACTCTCAGAAGCGTATTGCTCTGTGACTACAGTCACAATGATGGTGAATATAACTGGGGAGCGGGGCACTTCCAGGTATGAGGAGAGGCGAGGCGCCTCCTCTTCCTCATCCGCTCCCCTTCTCATTGGTCCCACACGGTCTGTCACTGAACAGCAGCCACTACAATCAGCACCAGTCAGCAGTGCAGCATGAGAGCATACCTGTACATTTTCTGTGGTACCGTAGCTGCACTGCATGGTCTATCCTGGCAGTCTGGATCACAGCTTACAAAGAGTTCTGTATGGAGAGGTATCTACACCAGTGACTGCCTGTCCAGCTGTGTTGAGACTACAAGTTCCAGCACACCATGTCAACTGGATTTGCTGGGACATGTAGTTCCATTACACCGAGAGAGGGTTTTTAACTGTATATATATGTGCATATATCCCCTTGGTGTCCCTGCCTGCACCCTCCTTGTAATTCCCCTACAGTGTCCCTGCCCGCACCATCCATGCAACTGCCCCCTCAGTGACCCTGCCCATACACTCCTGTAATTCCCTCTCAGTGTCCCTGTCCGCACCCTTCCCATAATTACCACTCAGTATCCCTGCCCGTACCCTCCCCGTAATTCCCTCTCAGGGGCCAGAGCTGAGAGGGGCCACCTTCCCTGTCACAGTTACATGTGTTATATACAGGGGTGTAGCTACCATAGAAGCAGGGAGTGCAGCTGCTATGGGGCCAGAGCTGAGAGGGGTCACCTTCCCTGTCACAGTTACATGTGTTATATACAGGGGTGTAGCTACCATAGATGCAGGGAGTGCAGCAGCTATGGGGCCCAGAGCTGAGAGGGGCCACCTTCCCTGTCACAGTTACATGTGTTATATACAGGGGTGTAGCTACCATAGGTGCAGGGAGTGCAGCTGCTATGGGGTCCAGAGCTGAGAGGGGCCACCTTCCCTGTCACAGTTACATGTGTTATATACAGGGTGTAGCTACCATAGGTGCAGGGAGTGCAGCTGCTATGGGGTCCAGAGCTGAGAGGGGCCACCTTCCCTGTCATAGTTACATGTGTTATATACAGGGTGTTGCTACCATAGGTGCAGGTAGTACAGATGCTATGAGGCCAGAGTTGAGAGGGGCCACCTACCCTGTCACAGTTACATGTGTTATATAGGGGGCGGGATGTATTAACATACATCGCCGCCCCTCGCCGGTTACCGCAGCGATGTTGATCGCATATGTACTAACATATGCGATCAACATCGCGATGCGGTGACGGGGGCCCCCCGCGATACCTGTTAGGTGGTCTGCGGGGGGTCTCCGTCACCTCCCCGGGGTCCCCACACTGGCTAGATGCCGGGAAGCAGCAGCAGGCTGCCCCCGGCACCTCCTCCTCCCCCCTGCAGCCGGAAGGACGTCCGGCTGCGTTGCTAGGGGGAGGAGGACACTACCTTCCGGGTCCAGGGCAGCCTGGAGGAAGGTGAGCCAGGGGGAAGGGGGGTCGGCGTCTGCGGCGGGGGTCGACGGTGTCGGCGGGTTGCGGCGGTCGGCGAAAAGAAGCCCATAGGCTTCTATAGGGTTTCGCCATCCAGAGATGGCGAAACCCTGGACGCCGAAAACGCTGCGGTAGGGTCTTAGTAAATATGAAAATGCGGTAAAACCTCCGTTTTCGGGGGTTTTACCGCATTTTTGCTTTAGTACATCCCGCCCAGTGTCCCTACCCGCACCCCAACCGTAAATCTCCCTCAGTGTCCCTGCCTGCACACTTCTCGTAATTCCCCCTCAGTCTCCCTGCCTGCACCCTCCCCGTAATTTCATCTCAGTGTCCCTGCCTGCACCCTCCTCATAATTCATCCTCAGTGTCCCCGCCTGCATCCTCCCTGTAATTCTTCCTCAGTGTTTCTGACCTCAGCCTCCCTGTGACTCCCCCCTCAGTGTCCTTGCCCACACACTCCTGTAATTGCCCCTCAGTGTCCTTGACCTCAGCCTCCCTGTAGCCCCTCCCTCTCATTTTCCATACCCGAACCCTCCCTGTAATTCTCCCTCAGTGTTCCTGACCTCAGCCTCCCTGTGACTCCCCCCTCAGTGTCATTGCCCACACACTCCTGTAATTGCCCCTCAGTGTCCTTGACCTCAGCCTCCCTGTAGCCCCTCCCTCTCATTTTCCATACCCGAACCCTCCCTGTAATTCTCCCTCAGTGTTCCTGACCTCAGCCTCCCTGTGACTCCCCCCTCAGTGTCATTGCCCACACACTCCTGTAATTGCCCCTCAGTGTCCTTGACCTCAGCCTCCCTGTAGCCCCTCCCTCTCATTTTCCATACCCGAACCCTCCCTGTAATTCTCCCTCAGTGTTCCTGACCTCAGCCTCCCTGTGACTTCCCCCTCAGTGTCCCTGCCCACACCCTCCTGTAATTCCACCTCAGTGTCCCTGCCCACACCCTCCTGTAATTCCACCTCAGTGTCCCTGCCTGTACCCTCCCTGTAACTTCCCCTCAGTGTCCCTGCCGGCACAGTCCTGTAATTCCCCCTCAGTGTCCCTGTCCACACCCTCCCTGTAATTGCCCCTCGGTGTTCCTGACCTCAGCCTCCATGTAAGTCCTCCACCTCATTGTCCCTACCCGCACCCTCCCTGTAATTCTCCCTCCGTGTCCCTGACCTCAGCCTATCTGTACCTCCCCCATCTGTGTCCCTGGGTGGAGGAGGTGCGGGGCGCCAGTTCCTTACTTTGCCAGGGGCGCTCCAACCCCTAGATACACCCCTGCTTACACTCACATACTTGCTGTATCTGTACTACAGGAATACTAGACAACTCAATTGCGCACATTTATAGGGCTGCACAAATTGTGCACAAGTAACGGAAGCAATCATTGAGCAGCTCATTATATTACTAATTGTGCCAGCTTATCGCTCTATAATCTATTTTTTATTATTATGTTAATTAAGTTCAGGTGTATACTAAAGTAAAATAAAATAAATTAATATTTTAAAATATATTTTATTTATTTAAAACAATGACACTAATATATTACAAATATTCTGTATCTTTTTTTTGCCATTTATTCACTAAGTGGCTATTTTATAAACCAATATGCAGCCTGTCAAATCACTATGAACTAATAACATCAACGAGGCACGAGGTACTATGAACCTCATTCATAGATGGACGCAGCAGATCTGAGAACATATAATAATGCCGCAGGAGCCGTCTTTTGTAAAAACATGCTCACTGCCGGCTTCTCAGATCTGCTGCCTGCATCAGAAGACGCACCATCAGAGCCACATCAGGAACATTGTGTAGACCATCTTACATCTGAGCAACCCAAAGGTTGCTCAGATGTAATCTCCGGATAAACAAAACCATTGTAAAAACAACAAGGTAAAAATGACTCTTGAAGTTGATCAAAGATCGTTAGAAGCAGACAACAGAAATATCTATACAGAGGAAGCGAAAAACAAAAACAGGCGGCGTCCTTTCATTCAGCGAAAGGTCAGGCTCACAGCCCGAGGGTCAGAATGTGTGATATACATGGAAGAGTCCCTTAACAATCTGAGTCACACACAAAAAACTGAAGTTTCACCTGAGAGTCTCCATTCCTCCTGGTACTACAATGGGGGGCTGAGGCATCTGAAAGAGGGAGGTCAGAGGTACATAAGGTTGTTTTAAGTTGAGTTTTTCAGCAACATTTTAAAGGGATTTGTTATTATGAAGAGATCAGACAATGTGAAACTATTGATTCTATGCTTGTAGCATTCTTGCCCCTGGGCCCACCAATCATGACCAGGTGACCTCATCTGGTGGGTCCCTAACACTAAGGTTCAAGTCAAGGACACATGGATCTCCCTCAGTCAGCACAGGCCAACCTCCCCAAGGCATCACACTAGTGAGAGGTTGAAGTGTTAGTAATGGTTGCATAAACAAGAAGCAGAAGCTATGTGTTAGGTGTGTTAGTGGTGAGAAGTAATAATTAGATTGTTCAAAGGTGTTACATACAGATGTGTCCTCACACATCTTTGCATCGCAGCTCCCTATTCCCGGGAAGGCATACCGTAGCGCAGAGATTTTCAACCTTTTACAACTTGCGGCACACTGAACAAAATAATATTGCCAAGACACATTCAAATATAATGGTGATGCATGGTGCAGTTGCGTGTTCTAGGGTATCATGTCGCAGCTTCTCCATAGGTAACGCCTGAGCCACATCTGAGAAAGCCAGAAGAGCCCAACACTGCCCGGGCCCAAAATTAGAACTGGCTCTGCAACCACGGATTACTTCCTCCCACTCCTACCTCCAAGATTTTTCACGTGCTGCACCACTTCTCTGGAATTCCCTACCTCTCCCCCTCAGACTCTCCACCTCTCTACAAAACTTCAAACGGGCTCTCAAGACCCACTTCTTCACCAAACCCAGTCAACTCTCATCCTAACCCTCTGTTCCACACTCTCTCTATATACCCCATCTGTGTCAACCCTGTCTGTCTACCCCTCCCCTTTAGATTGTAAGCTCTCACGAGCAGGGCCCTCTTCCCTCATGTGCTTATCCTTTTTCTTACTTAATAATCTTCAACTGCACCAAATCCAGCAGTCTTCTGCCACCTGATACTTATTCCAGTGTCATCTGCTGATGTAACTATGTTATTCACCCTGTACTTGTCCTATCCTTTCATCAACTGTAAGTTGCTGTTTTCCTGTTTGTTATTTGTTTATGTACTCTGTAATTGGGCGCTGCGGATCCCATGTGGCGCCATATAAATAAAGGATAATAACCACTAAACCCACCAGTGTTGGTCATTCCAGGGCCTCAGTAGCGGCAAAACGCTGACGGGCCTGGCTGTGCTTCTATGGCGGCACACCTGGAGACTGCTCAGGGCACACTAGTGTGCAACGGCAAAGTGGTTGAAAAACACTGCCGTAGCATGAGCATATGTATGCATGCTCCCGCTATACACCCTGCTGGCCTACATTACCGGGGGACCTGGCAGTACCTATTACAAATGGGTAGCGATGAGCTGTACTTCCGCAAGCCATTATTAAAAGCAGAGTTTCTCTGCCGTGTTCACGGGAGTGTGCGTATGCACGCTTCCGCTAATAGTAGCAAACAATGGCGTGCGATCGCCACGCTGTGTCACGGTAAGACACAATTTGGGGAAAAGATGTGTGAGGACACATCTGTAGGTAGAAAAATAATTAGGTGCTAAGAAAAAGTGCTAGATTAAGAAATACAATATGATGCCCCAAAGCAGCTAGGCTACACCAACCCAGGGAGCCCCGCACCCCAAACTTATCCCTATCACCCCAAACGTATCCCTAAAACTGACATACTGTATTGTATAAATTTAATTTCATTCAGGAATTACCATCAAAGTGCTTTTCCCAATATGCAGTCTGTAAATGGCAGAGATCCATGCTAATTAAAAACACCCTTTTGTAGATGGGATCGATGCTAATCCAAGCTGAAAGAGTGTCCACCTTCAAGTTTACACAATATAGAATATACGATGGAGAAAAAAAGAAAATGCAGATGCACACTCTATAGTACTAAGCACTGCTATTCAGAACAATAATAATAAAAAAGCAGCAATAGCAGCAGCAGCAGCAGTGTCAAAGTGCAGGTGCAGGTTGGGAGACAGGGTGGACACAGGTCCCTCCAACCCACCCCCCTTCACCGGCGGCTCATTGTTCAAGTACATTGTCTAACGGGTTCGAACATGGCTCTAACGGTTCAATAGATAGCAATTTGGCTCAATGCTTTTATCAATTTATTAAAAACTCCAGCAAATTTTCTGATTTTTACACCGATTCGACACAAAGATTTTTAAGAAACAAGAGGTTTTTTTTCTCAGTGCAAAATGTGTTCCAGGTGCTCAAGGGCCACTTTAGATATGGCACTTCCCTATTTCCTCTCCGATGTCATTCTAAGGTATCAGCTGCTGAGTCTTCCTATGTTTATTTGCTTAAAGACAGCTACATTTAGGGGGTCATTCCGAGTTGATCGCTCACTAGCAGTTTTTAGCAGCCGTGCAAACGCATAGTCGCCGCCCACGGGGGAGTGTATTTTTGCTTTGCAGGAGTGCGAACGCCTGTGCAGCTGAGCGCCTGCAAACACATTTTGTGCAAAACCAGACCAGCCCCGTAGTTACTTATCCTGTGTGATGATTGCTGCGATGAATGACACGGTAATGGCGTCAGATACCCGCCCAGCAAACGCCCAGCCACGCCTGCGTTTTTCCAAACACTCCCAGAAAAACGGTCAGTTAACACCCAGAAACTCCCCCTTCCTGTCAATCTGCTTGCGACCGCCAGTGCGACTGAAAGTGTCGCTAGAACCTGTGCAAAACCACGATGCTCGATGTACCCGTACGTCGCGCGTGCGCATTGCGGTGCATACACATGCGCAGATTTGCCGTTTTTTTAACTGATCGATGCGCTGCGAAAAACGGCAGCGAGCGATCAACTCGGAATGACCCCCTTAATCATAAGCCAGCCCGGCGTGCACTATAAGGGGTAAAACATCCGAAAGATCACTTTTATCTTTCACGGCGCACAATTGCACCACTTGTTGGTTTCTGCATGGAGCTCACTTACAATCTGGTGGAGGAACAGTGGATTCGGCTGGTTCACTTGATATTGGTCACCCTGGTGTACTCAGTTGAACTGAATACAATATTGTCTCTGGTTTTATATTTGGACTTCGCAATAACACTTTGCTCAGTGAGGATAATTATTGTATTTGCTGTAAGAGGCATATTTACTAAACTATGTGTTTGGCCCCCACATATGGTGGCAGTAAACACTGGCGTCATAAAGGGGGTGCGGGTCACACCCGGGTGTCACCTGCCGAGGGGTGACACCAAAATGCCGCCTCTTGCTCAGTGACATTACGTGCAGCATCAGGCTCCTGTCATCTTGTAGGAGCTGGCACTGCAGCCATATAACTCCCCGGGGGGCAGCCTGTATCTCCCGTACCCCCGGAATTACGAAAATGGGGGTTCTGGCCGCAAGGCCACCACCTCCTGCTTAGCCAGGCCCCCATTTTGAAGCGGCCTGCACCAGGAGTCATCAGGGGCAGTGACACCCCTGACAGTAAGGATTCTTTTTTTACCAAGCGGTACCAATTATTTATCAAGCCTTGGAGAGTGATAAATTGCATGGTGCTAAAGTACCAACCAATCAGCTCCTAGCTGTCATTTTTCAAAAACAGCCTGTAACATGACAGTTAGGAGCTGGCTGGTTGGTACTTTATCACCGTGCAATTTACCACTCTGAAAGGCTTGATAAATCTGGGCCTTAATTGCCGGGACAAAGGGCCGAATTCAGACCTGATCGCAGCAACAAATTTGTTAGCGATTAGGCAAAACCATGTAACTACTGCGCATGCGTATGCACCGCAATGCGCAGGCACGCCGTACGGTTACAAAGCGGATCGTTGTTGTGCACTGGTTCTAGCGAAGAATCCATTCGCACAGCCGTTCGCAAGGAGATTGACAGGAAGAGGGCGTTTGTGGGTGGCAACTGACCGTTTTCTGGGAGTGTTTGGAAAAACGCAGGCGTGTCCAGGCGTTTGCAGGGCGGGTGTTTGACGTCAATTCCGGGACCGGACAGGCTAAAGTGATCGCAGCGGCTGAGTAAGTTCTGAGCTACTCAGAAACTGCACAAACTGTTTTTGTACCGCTCGGCTGCACATGCGATCGCACACTTGCAAAGCTAAAATACACTCCCCTATGGGCGGCGACTATCTGCTCGCTGCGCTGCAAAAAATAGCTAGTGGGCGAACAGATCTGAATTAGGCCCCATGTGCACTGCAGGAGGGCGGGGGCAGATATAACATTTGCAGAGAGAGTTAGATTTGGGTGGGGTGTGTTCAAACTGAAATCTAATTTGCAGTGTAAAAATAAAGCAGCCAGTATTTACCCTGCACAGAAACAAAATAACCCACCCAAATCTAACTCTCTCTGCACATGTTACATCTGCCCCCCCCCCCCCCCCCTGCAGTGCCCAACTGCTAACAAATTTGCTGCTGCGATCAACTCTGAATTACCCCCAAAGTCTCCAAAAAAATCCTGTCCCGGCTATAGGGAAGAAGCAAATTGGCCGCGTCTGGATTTTAATGCAAACTTTTCCCTGTTGCGTTGTCTTCCCAGCAGCTATCACAGTGTAACATGTGTCAGTAAGGCATTCTTATTTGAGTGGGGTCAGATTAGCGCCAAATTCCTGCCCTGTGCTCAGTAAGCTATAAGCCTGGCTGATCCCTGTATTGACTTTTGTTTTGAGAGAGTGTGGATTTACTATCATTCTAAAGAGGAGAATTGATTTTTGCAATCAATAGAGTATTCCAGAGGGTCTACTAATTAGAGAATATATACGGTGTGTAATTATCTATTTCTTATTGTGACCCGTCATGAGATGGCGTGTTTTATGACTGTTTATGACTTAATAACATTGATTAAAGTCAATTTCTTTTTCTTTTTTTATTAACAGACTTTAAACACATTATTTTTATTATTATTTATTGTTAGTGTGGCCAGAGACCCCGACCCACCTGACTGAAATGGGCACCGCGGCACTGAAGGAGTAAACCCTCATGCCATTTTTTAATGTAATGCCAGTGTTAGGCGACGTTTGTGTAAACATGTTTGTTTTAGTGTTGTGCAAGTGCTGCAGCACCGGACCCCAGTGTCGGACTGGGGCATGAAGGGCCCACCAGGGGGGGATGCTGTTGTAGGGCTCCATGCTTAAAGGTGTGGCTAGGCTCCACTGGGGCGTGGCCAGCCACCACAGAGGTTTGGCTAACCATTACAGAGTACATGTTCTGTGCCCCTTGGTAAATATATAATACACCATAATACACCATAGTCCTGTGAAGTATAATGTAACATATGTATAATGCATAATTCAGGTGCACTAGGATAGAGTCTAGAACCTGATCCCTAGAGGAGGAGGAGGGCCCACAGGCAGTGGGGCCCATCGGTGGTTTCCCCTGTGGGCCAGACTGATCCTGCCGGACCCTCCCTGCACAGGAGCCACTGCAGCTGGGACGTCACCCCAGGGCTGTATACTGACCGCTGGGGACTAGGGGATCTATTTACTAAGCCTTGGATGGAGATAAAGTGGATGGAGATAAACTCAATCAGCTCCTAACTGCCATGTGACAGGCTGTGTTTGAAAAATGACAGTTAGGAGCTGATTGCAAATACTGTAGGACATACTCTCAGGGAGTGCAAAGGAAAAGCCTCCGCTTCTATCTAGGACATAGGGGGTCATTCTGAGTTGTTTGCTCGTTAGCAGATTTTAGCAGCCGTGCAAACGCTATGCCGCCGCCCATTGGGAGTGTATGTTAGCTTAGCAGAAGTGCGAACGAAAGGATCGCAGAGCGGCTGCAAAATTTTGTGCAGTTTCAGAGTAGCTTCAGACCTACTCAGTGCTTGTGATGACTTCAGACCATTCAATTCTGGATTTGACATCACAAACACGCCCTGCATTTGCCCAGCCACGCCTGCATTTTTCCTGGTACGCCTGCGTTTTTCCGAAAACGGTCAGTTGACACCCAGAAACGCCCTCTTCCTGTCAATCACTCTGCGGCCAGCAGTGTGACTGAAAAGCTTTGCTAGACCATGTGTAAAACTACATTGGCCGTTGTGAAAGTACGTCGCGCGTGCGCATTGTGCCGTATACGCATGCGCAGAAGTGCCATTTTTTTGCATCAGCGCTGCGCAGCTAACATTTACAGCTAGCGATCAACTCAGAATGACCCCCATAGTTCCAGCAGGGCTGTGTTAGCAAAGGCACAGTACAAAAACAGAAAGAAGTAAATAAAGTGTGTGATGTGGCCAAGGAAAGCAACTCCTGCCGCTGCCAGCGCTGAAAGGGTTAATGTTCCAGGGCCGGCCACTGGGACTAGTACAATGAGGTATAAATGTTTAAATAAAATGTACATATGTATTTTATAACATATATATGCAGCACAGAGCCAGTAGAGTAGTACCTGAGCTGCAGTGCGCCATGCTGTTGAGATGGTCCTTCCCTCTGAGCACCGGGGGGGGGGGGGGGGGGAGGCTGGGGATGAACTTCCACCACTGAATAAGATCATTCCACCAATAGCGCCCAGGACAGCTTGGTCTTATCCAAGGGTCAGGTCTGTTTTGGTTACATGTGTGTGCAGCTCCTATTTCCAGTGGTTCTTTTCCATGTGAGTCCCGATGGGCACCACATGGACACGCGGAATGAATTTAGACGCTGGGAGTGTGGATTCTAGTGGACGTGTCACAGACAGCGGCTGCGTCTAGAACCGCTCTCACATGACCTTATGTTCAGACCGTGGATTGGGGTTGGTGCACATTTCCTTGGTGCGTGTGATGGTGGTGCGATGGTGAGCCTACAGACACACAGAGACGGATTTGTACCGCTGCACGTGGGCGTCTTATTATGAACGTAATCGGAGGCTGCATTCAGGGCCACCATCAGGGGGGGACTGACGGGACTGGAGTCCTGGGCCCGGACAGAGAGGGGAGCCCACCCAGCTCATACTGCTTGCTGGCCCGGGCTAATCCAAAAGTCTGCCGGGCAAAATGGCAGCGCTCCCATGATTTGGAATACAAACCAGAAGCTATGGCTAGCGGTCACTTCCGGGTGCCGCTAGCCGGGAGCAGAGCAGAGGCTAATAGCATAAATAATCCCCAACTCCCAACACATGCAGCATGGACTACCCCGGTAGCCCTGCAGTTTGGTGGGGCCCTGCCTATTTTGTCAGTCACCGCCCCACAATTTCTGATGGCAGCCCTGACTTCGTTTTCATAAAAACCCGAAATTCAGATTTAAAAATCTGAACTCCGAACCGCAGGAAGATCCGAACCGGGACTCGGTTCGGTTTGGTCTGGATCTGCAAAATTTGGGTGGGTTCGGATTTCTAAAGCACCAAATTGCACACCTCTACTATAAAGTGTTACGGAGGGTCGTGCAGCTAATCGGTAACATGAAATTAATCTTATGGCGCTAGCGCAGGACTCTCAGCGGCCTCTCTGTCAGCGCAAGGAAACCGGACTAAACGTTTGCTAAACCTAAGAGTTGCAAGAGGAAGGAATCACGATTGTGTTTGTGCTACTTATCACTCCTACACTGCAGATTACTGTCTGCCTTATACCTAATAATAGCCGTGGATCATCCAGTAAAACAGACGTTCAATCCCGGAGAAACTAATATTCCATTGAAGTTCCATCATGTGGACCCCTTCAGCAGTGAAAGTGTAAATTAGGCTGCAATCTCTCGCTTGGCCGGGCTTATTTGTCCAGTTTTTTATATTTTGTGGAATTACAGCCTGAACGATGCACATTATGTTTTATTGACCGCTTGATGATTCCCAGGCTGCAATCGTACCTTGTCAGCTTGTCAACTCATCTCTATTACATTTAACACCCGTTGTGCTGAGGCGACAAGTCCGCAAGATTCCCCTGGTGCCGCTCAGAGGAAAACACATACATCTCCATTAATGAGGCACGTATCTGGGGTAAACAGGATGCGGCCACGCCTCACAGCAATAGGCGTAGAGGGGATCCAGGACGGAATGCTAAATATAACTCTGCGATCTGCTGATTTATGGAGGAATAGTTATTGATTTTCCCAACCTTAAATATACAAAGTAATTTCCTATGTGGTTTGAGATGAGAGAGTAATGAAGAAACAGCCCCCCACAGCTAGCCCCCCCTGCACACATGTAATATAGCACTGTCAGGGGACTATACTGTAATATCATTACAAACCATGGTATAAAACTTTTTTTACCGTCGGCAGCGGATATACAACAGGCATTGTACAGTTTTACAGCCCTACAGACTGCGCCTTGTAAACGTATCAATACCTCGTTCTTCTGACATTATAGTATCAATAATTGCAATTTGTTTTTAACCAGAAAGCGCTTGATTTAGAGGCGGTATATTACATTATATTGATGCGGCGTTTCAGCGTTATTGCTCTCTGCCGTCCTTGTGTCTGACATGGGATAGTTACTAATCCAGATATATTTTTGTAAGGCTGTATTGTGAATTTCCCCAGTATCCAGACTCTAGGTCAACACCAATTAGGTCGACACCCGTTAGGTTGACACCCATTGGTCGACCGTGGGTAGGTCGACACTAGAAATAGGTTGACACGGCCATTATGTCGACCTGAACAAGGCCGACATGAAAAAAGGTCGACATGAGTTTTTAAATTTCATACTTTACGATACACATGGACTACGATTGTGAACGTTAAGCTGCGCCGTGGCGAGCATGGCGAGTGAAACAAGCCATGCAAGGGGACGCGGTGCACTAATTGTGGTTCCTGGTCACTCGATGGAGAATACGACACCAAAAAAACATAAAAAACCCACGTCAACCTTTTTTTCATGTTGTCCTTGTTCACTTCGACCTAATGGCCGTGTCGACTTATTTCTAGTGCCGACCTACCAACTGTCGACAAATGGGCATCGACCTAATGGATGTCAACCTAATTGGTGTCGACCCTGAGTCCCATACCCAATTTCTCCATGCAGCGGTTTACGGTCAGACAGGAATTACGCTTGTGTGACGCGTGCCGTTATGTGGCATTGAGTTTTATAGGAAATGATAAGTGTTCTAACTGGTGCATGATAAATATTTTGCACATAAAGATACATTCATGACACCCTAGCCACGATATCCCTGTCTAAAATGTTGGATACAGTAGTAAGTGGGAAAATAGAGATGGCCAACGACTATTGATGGTTCAAAATTATCGATGGCCTGTGACCGATGGCAAATATTTTTTACCATCGATGGCAGAGCACTAGATGCATGCGCAAGAACACGATGATAAAACCATTGTTGGTACCACACATGGTGGTTGGCTACCATCAATGGTCTGTGTCACCATCGCTGGCGGCAACACCAGTATCTCTCCAGAGCTCTCCAACCTCTCTGGCTCTTGCAGTGCTCTGCTCATTCATGACCTCAGGAACACATGGTGGGGTAGGAGTAAAGGGTTTGGCATTTACATACATAAATGTCCACCAAAGTGAAAACATTCCAAATTGGAAAAAAAAACAAGTTACATTGGCCACGATTTGTGGTGATAAGGAATATTACTTCTCAGAGCCATATTGAGATTATAAAAAACAAACAAAAGGAAAGTTTAGAAAAAGGTTGGACAACTTTCCTAAAAAAAATAAAAAAAAGGTCCCCATAACTTATTTATATTAGTCTCCTTTTCTGTAACTTGTAGTCTGTTTTATTTGCCTCATACAGCACTACTGAGCCCATGTGGCGCCTTGTAAAGAAACTATAACAATAGAGTGTTTCTATGACCAACAGAATGCCAAAAAGATGTTAATTAGAACACAATTGATAAAATTACTTTTTACCAGGGGGAAAGTCTGGGGGCAGCGCAGCATCCCGGAGAGTGCAGGGTACAACCCCAAAATGACACCACTGGGGATTAGGGCCCTCATTCCGAGTTGTTCGCTCGCTAGCTGCTTTTAGCAGCATTGCACACGCTAGGCCGCTGCCCTCTGGGAGTGTATCTTAGCTTAGCAGAATAGCGAACGAAAGATTAGCAGAACTGCTACTAAATAATTCCCTGCAGTTTCTGAGTAGCTCCAGACCCACTCACAGATTGCGATCACCTCAGTCCGTTTAGTTCCTGGTTTGACGTCACAAACACGCCCTGCGTTCGGCCAGCCACTCCCCCGTTTCTCCAGACACTCCAGCGTTTTCGCCCGACACGACTGCGTTTTTTAGCACACTCCCGGAAAACACTCAGTTATCACCCAGAAACGCCCCTTTCCTGTCAATCATTTACCGATCAGCAGTGCGACTGAAAAGCGTCGTACGAACACCCACAAAACTGCTAAGTTTTTAGTTAAATAACTTAGCGCATGCGCTCTGCGTACCATGCGCACGCGCATTTAGCAGCAAATCGCAGCATAGCGAAAATCGGCAACGAGTGAACAACTCGGAATGTCCACCTAAGTGAGGATCCGCCTACTTCTGCGGAGGCTCCACCCCCTTGCCCATATAGCCATGATGTGCAATGTGGAATAAAGACTGACAGTACAGAGCGGAGATATGAGGATCCTATTACACTGATGCGGAGAATAGTTCTGTCATAGGAATTTCATAGAGTTTATTATTTTCTTGCCGTGTCCCTACAGTATGGATGGTGTATTGGCTAGCATTATTGCCTCATAGCACTGAGTTCCATTCCCACAATGGCCCTAACTGTGTGGAGTTTGTATATTCTCTCAGTGCTTACGTTGGTTTCTTCCGTTTGCTCCGCTTTCCTGCCACAATCCAAAAATATACGGGTAGGTTAATTGGCTCCCAACAAAAATGAACCCTAGTGTGTAAGTGTGTGTGTGTGTGAGTGCGTGTGTGTGTGTGTACATGGACAAACTAGATGGGCCAAGTGGTTCTTATCTGCCATCACATTCTATGCTTCTATGTAGTATTGTGCCATTCAGAATCACACTTTGTAGGAAAGCCATTGACAGGCAGAGGCGATCGCTGGGCGGGAGGGGCCGGAACGGCGGCGTTTGGCTGCTGTTTCGTGGGTTTGGTTCGGCCAACGCAGGCGTGGCCGGACCAAACAGGGGGCGGGCCGCAACGGCTGTGAGCGCTGAGTAGCTCCCGGCCAGCTTGCTAAAGCTGCGCTGGCCGGGAGCTACTCTTGAAGTGCAAAGGCATCGCCGCTGTGCATTGCCTTTGCACTTCTGCTAGGGGGGTCCGGACTGACATGCGGGGCAGACTAGCCCTATGCTGGGCGTCCCCCCGCATGTCAGGGAAGAAGATCGTAGCTGTGCTAAATTTAGCACAGCTACGATCAACTCGGAATGACCCCCATAGTTCTAATAAATGTACATTTTGATTTGCAGATTAACATCGCTTTGTTGCAGTTCGCCGTTAGTGATAAATGCTGCTACAACTTGTTTTCTCTATCGTCCTAGTGGATGCTGGGGTTCCTGAAAGGACCATGGGGAATAGCGGCTCCGCAGGAGACAGGGCACAAAAAGCAAAGCTTTAGGATCAGGTGGTGTGCACTGGCTCCTCCCCCTATGACCCTCCTCCAAGCCTCAGTTAGATTTTTGTGCCCGGCCGAGAAGGGTGCAATCTAGGTGGCTCTCCTAAAGAGCTGCTTAGAAAAGTTTAGCTTAGGTTTTTTATTTTACAGTGAGTCCTGCTGGCAACAGGATCACTGCAACGAGGGACTTAGGGGAGAAGAAGTGAACTCACCTGCGTGCAGGATGGATTGGCTTCTTTGGCTACTGGACATTAGCTCCAGAGGGACGATCACAGGTACAGCCTGGATGGTCACCGGAGCCTCGCCGCCGGCCCCCTTGCAGATGCTGAAAAGAGAAGAAGGTCCAGAATCGGCGGCAGAAGACTCCTCAGTTTTCTTAAGGTAGCGCACAGCACTGCAGCTGTGCGCCATTGCTCTCAGCACACTTCACACGGCAGTCACTGAGGGTGCAGGGCGCTGGGAGGGGGGCGCCCTGGGAGGCAATGTAAACCTATTTTTTGGCAAAAAATACCTCACATATAGCCTCCGGGGGCTATATGGAGATATTTAACCCCTGCCAGAATCCGTTGAAGAGCGGGAGACGAGCCCGCCGAAAAAGGGGCGGGGCCTATCTCCTCAGCACACAGCGCCATTTTCCCTCACAGAAAGGCTGGAGGGAAGGCTCCCAGGCTCTCCCCTGCACTGCACTACAGAAACAGGGTTAAAACAGAGAGGGGGGGCACTAATTTGGCGTTAGAAATATATAAAAAGATGCTATAAGGGAAAACACTTATATAAGGTTGTCCCTATATAATTATAGCGTTTTTTGGTGTGTGCTGGCAAACTCTCCCTCTGTCTCTCCAAAGGGCTAGTGGGTCCTGTCCTCTATCAGAGCATTCCCTGTGTGTGTGCTGTGTGTCGGTACGTGTGTGTCGACATGTATGAGGACGATGTTGGTGAGGAGGCGGAGCAATTGCCTGTAATGGTGATGTCACTCTCTAGGGAGTCGACACCGGAATGGATGGCTTATTTAGGGAATTACGTGATAATGTCAACACGCTGCAAGGTCGGTTGACGACATGAGACGGCCGACAAACAATTAGTACCGGTCCAGACGTCTCAAAAACACCGTCAGGGGTTTTAAAACGCCCGTTTACCTTAGTCGGTCGACACAGACACGGACACTGAATCCAGTGTCGACGGTGAATAAACAAACGTATTCCTTATTAGGGCCACACGTTAAGGGCAATGAAGGAGGTGTTACATATTTCTGATACTACAAGTACCACAAAAGAGGGTATTATGTGGGATGTGAAAAAACTACCTGTAGTTTTTCCTGAATCAGATAAATTAAATGAAGTGTGTGATGATGCGTGGGTTCCCCCCGATAGAAAATTATTGGCGGTATACCCTTTCCCGCCAGAAGTTAGGGCGCGTTGGGAAACACCCCTTAGGGTGGATAAGGCGCTCACACGCTTATCAAAACAAGTGGCGGTACCGTCTATAGATAGGGCCGTCCTCAAGGAGCCAGCTGACAGGAGGCTGGAAAATATCATATAAAAGTATATACACACATACTGGTGTTATACTGCGACCAGCGATCGCCTCAGCCTGGATGTGCAGAGCTGGGGTGGCTTGGTCGGATTCCCTGACTAAAAATATTGATACCCTTGACAGGGACAGTATTTTATTGACTATAGAGCATTTAAAGGATGCATTTCTATATATGCGAGATGCACAGAGGGATATTTGCACTCTGGCATCAAGAGTAAGTGCGATGTCCATATCTGCCAGAAGATGTTTATGGACACGACAGTGGTCAGGTGATGCAGATTCCAAACGGCACAAAGGTGTATTGCCGTATAAAGGAAGAGGAGTTATTTGGGGTCGGTCCATCGGACCTGGTGGCCACGGCAACTGCTGGAAAATCCACCGTTTTTACCCTAAGTCACATCTCTGCAGAAAAAGACACCGTCTTTTCAGCCTCAGTCCTTTCGTCCCTATAAGAGTCATATTTGCCCAGGGATAGAGGAAAGGGAAGAAGACTGCAGCAGGCAGCCCATTCCCAGGAACAGAAGCCTTCCACCGCTTCTGCCAAGCTCTCAGCATGACGCTGGGACCGTACAGGACCCCTGGATCCTACAAGTAGTATCCCAGGGGTACAGATTGGAATGTCGAAACGTTTCCCCCTCGCAGGCTCCTGAAGTCTGCTTTACCAAGGTATCCCTCCGACAAGGAGGCAGTATGGGAAAAAATTCACAAGCTGTATTCCTAGCAGGTGATAATCAAATTACCCCTCCTACAACAAGGAAAGGGGTATTATTCCACACTATATTGTGGTACTGAAGCCAGAAGGCTAGGTGAGACCTATTCTAAATCTAAAAAAATTTGAACACTTACAAAGGTTCAAATCAAGATGGAGTCACTCAGAGCAGTGATAACGAACCAGGAAGAAGGGGACTATATAGTGTCCCGGGACATCAGGGATGCTTACCTCCATGTCCCAAATTTGCCCTTCTCACTAAGGGTACCTCAGGTTCGTGGTATAGAACTGTCACTGTCAGTTTCAGACGCTGCCGTTTGGATTGTCCACGGCACCCCGGGTCTTTATCAAGGTAATGGCCGAAATGATGATTCTTCTTCGAAGAAAAGGCGTCTTAATTACCCCTTACTTGGACGATCTCCTGATAAGGGCAAAGTCCAGGGAACAGTTGGAGGTCGGAGTAGCACTATCTCGGATACTGCTACAACAGCACGGATGGATTCTAAATATTCCAAAATCGCAGCTGATCCTGACGACACGTCTGCTGTGCCTAGGGATGATTCTGGACACAGTCCAGAAAAAGGTGTTTCTCCCGGAAGAGAAAGCCAGGGAGTTATCCGAGCTAGTCAAGAACCTCCTAAAACCAGGAAAAGTGTCAGTGCATCATTGCACAAGGGTCCTGGTAAAAATGGTGGCTTCCTACGAAGAAATTCCATTCGGCAGATTTCACGCAAGAACTTTTCAGTGGGATCTGCTGGACAAATGGTCCGGATCGCATCTTCAGATGCATCAGCGGATAACCCTATATCCAAGGACAAGGGTGTCTCTCCTGTGGTGGTTACAGAGTGCTCATCTTCTAGAGGGCCGCAGATTCGGCATTCAGGATTGGATGCTGGTGACCACGGAGGCCAGCCCGAGAGGCTGGGGAGCAGTCACACAAGGAAAAAATTTCCAGGGAGTGTGATCAAGTCTGGAGACTTTTCTCCACATAAATATACTGGAGCTAAGGGTAAATTTATAATGCTCTAAGCTTAGCAAGACCTCTGCTTCAAGGTCAGCCGGTATTGATCCAGTGGGAAAAACATCACGGCAGTCGCCCACGTAAACAGACAGGGCGGCACAAGAAGCAGGAGGGCAATGGCAAAAACTGCAAGGACTTTTCGCTGGGCGGAAAATCATGTGATAGCACTGTCAGCAGTGTTTCATTCCGGGAGTGGAAACTGGGAAGCAGACTTCCTCAGCAGGCACGACCTCCACCCGGGAGAGTGGAAACTTCATCGGGAAGTTTTTCCACATGATTGTGAACCGTTGGGAAATACCAAAGGTGGACATGATGGCGTCCCGTCTGAACAAAAAACGGGACAGGTATTGCGCCAGGTCAAGAGACCCTCAGGCAATAGCTGTGGACGTTCTGGTAACACCGTGGGTGTACCAGTCGGTGTATGTGTTCCCTCCTCTGCTTCTCATACCTAAGGTACTGAGAATTATAAGACGTAGAGGAGTAAGAACTATACTCATGGCTCCGGATTGGCCAAGAAGGACTTGGTACCCGGAACTTCAAGAGATGCTCACAGAGGACTTATGGCCTCTGCCGCTAAGAAGGGACTTGCTTCAGCAAGTACCATGTCTGTTCCAAGACTTACCGCAGCTGCGTTTGACGGCATGGCGGTGGAACGCCGGATCCTAAGGGAAAAAGGCATTCCGGAAGAGGTCATTCCTACCCTGGTCAAAGCCAGGAAGGAGGTGACCGCACAACATTATCACCACATGTGGCGGAAATATGTTGCGTGGTGTGAGGCCAGGAAGGCCCCACGAAGAAATTTCAACTCGGTCGATTCCTGCATTTCCTGCAAACAGGAGTGTCTATGGGCCTCAAATTGGGGCCCATTAAGGTTCAAATTTCGGCCCTGTCGATTTTCTTCCAGAAAGAATTGGCTTCAGTTCCTGAAGTCCAGAAGTTTGTCAAGGGAGTATTGCATATACAACCCCCTTTTGTGCCTCCAGTGGCACTGTGGGATCTCAACGTACTTCTGGGATTCCTCAAATCACATTGGTTTAAAACCAGTCAAATCTGTGGATTTGAAGCATCTCACATGAAAAGTGACCATGCTCTTGGCTCTGGCCTGGGCCAGGCGAGTGTCAAATTGGTGGGTTTTTTTCTCAAAAAAGCCCATATCTATTTGTCCATTCGGACAGGGCAGAGCTGCGGACTCGTCCCCAGTTCTCTCCCTAAGGTGGTGTCAGTGTTTCACCTGAACCAGCTTATTGTGGTGCCTTGCGCCTACTAGGGACTTGGAGGACTCCAAGTTGCTGGATGTTGTCAGGGCCCTGAAAGTATAGGTTCCAGGACGGCTGGAGTCAGGAAAACTGACTTGCTGTTATCCTGTATGCACCCAACAAACTGGGTGCTCTTGCTTCTAAGCAGACTATTGCTAGTTGGATGTGTAATACAATTCAGCTTGCACATTCTGTGGCAGGCCTGCCACAGCCAAAATATGTAAATGCCCATTCCACAAGGAAGGTGGGCTCATCTTGGGCGGCTGCCCGAGGGGTCTCGGCTTTACAACTTTGCAGAGCGGCTATTTAGTCAGGGGCAAACACGTTTGTAAAATCCTACAAATTTGATACCCTGGCTAAGGAGGACCTGGAGTTCTCTCATTCGGTGCTGCAGAGTCATCCGCACTCTCCCGCCCGTTAGGGAGCTTTGGTATAATCCCCATGGTCCTTTCAGGAACCCCAGCATCCACTAGGACGATAGAGAAAATAAGAATTTACTTACCGATAATTCTATTTCTCGGAGTCCGTAGTGGATGCTGGGCGCCCATCCCAAGTGCGGATTATCTGCATTACTTGTACATAGTTACAAAAATCGGGTTATTATTGTTGTGAGCCATCTTTTCAGAGGCTCCGCTGTTATCATACTGTTAACTGGGTTCAGATCACAGGTTGTACAGTGTGATTGGTGTGGCTGGTATGAGTCTTACCCGGGATTCAAAATCCTTCCTTATTGTGTACGCTCGTCCGGGCACAGTATCCTAACTGAGGCTTGGAGGAGGGTCATAGGGGGAGGAGCCAGTGCACACCACCTGATCCTAAAGCTTTGCTTTTTGTGCCCTGTCTCCTGCGGAGCCGCTATTCCCCATGGTCCTTTCAGGAACCCCAGCATCCACTACGGACTCCGAGAAATAGAATTATCGGTAAGTAAATTCTTATTTTAAATTAGTTCTCAAGCTGGTTCTTAAATATGAAAATGCACAATAATTTTTTAGACTTTATACAGACTGAAAACATCAGAAGTTAATTAGAGCAAGACCGACACGTTGCACCTTGTTCGAGCTTTAATAGATGGAAATTAAAGTTTTTTTTTTAACAATTTTCTATGTTAATGGCGAGTTTGACCTAGAACACGGTGTTGTTAGCAGTAACAGACAAACCCTGGAGGTCGCAGCAAATACAAATTTGAATTGTTTTCAGTTAAACTTTTGCTGATGCTGGAACGGTCTGAGCACCGCGTGGGGTGTGCAGCGCTCATCAGACTACTCTTTCTTGTTACATATTCATATATTGAAAATACTGTACCACCCATGGGGGGAGATTCAAATGTTTGAAAAGTCAGTTGGGTGTCTGTTTTGTCCCATCTAATAGACAGGAAAAAACAGATACCCAACCGACTTTTCAAACATTTGAATTCCCCCCATGGAATAACATATCGTTTGCGTGAGCCAACATGTTTCATTTTTTTGGGTGTGGCATATTTTGTTGACATCAACATGCCGACAGTAATGTCAGAATGTTGACATGTTGTTATGTGGGTCCAACGTTCTCAGCGATGTCTTCTGTTTCCAGCAGTGACATCTCGATAACTTCTGGCTGATCCTGTAGCGGTTTCAGGAGTGAGTAACGCCGCTGGGATATGGTCATTAGGTCGACACCACTTAGGTCGACAGTCATTCGGTCGACAGGGTCACTAGGTCGACATGGTCATGAGTTTTTCACATTTTTTTTTTACATTTTTGGACTTTTTCATACTCTACGATCTACGTGGACTGCGACTGGGAATAGTAACCTGTGCCATGCGCAGCGGTAGCGGAGCGAGGCACCTTGCCCATTCGCTCACCATGCGAGGGGACATGGTGCACTAATTGGGGTTCCCGGTCACTTTACGAAGAAAACGACACCAAAAAAAGTAAAAAAAAACTCATGTCAACCTCTTGACATGTCGACCTAGTACATGTCAACCTAATGACCATGTCAACCTAGTGACTCTGTTGATCTAATGTATGTCGACCTATAGTGGTCGACCTAATGACTGTCGACCTAAATTGTGTAAACCCAACGACCCATACCCACGCCCCTAACCCTAACCCATAATCCTCCCCTAGTGCCTAAACCTCCTGTCCTGCAGTCTAATTGGCCACTGCCTGCAGAATGTCAACATTTCACAGAATTACTATCAGTTATTTATATAGCGCACACATATTCCACAGCGCTTTACAGAGAATATCTGGCCACTCACATCAGTCCTTGTCCCAGAGAAGCTTACACTCTATGGTGGTCATTCCGAGTTGATCGCTCGCTAGCAGTTTTTAGCAGCCGTGTAAACGCTATGCCGCCGCCCACTGGGAGTGTATTTTAGCTTAGCAGAAGTGCGAACGAAAGGATCGCAGAGAGGCTACAAAAAATTTTTGTGCAGTTTTAGAGTAGCTCAAAACCTACTCAGCGCTTGCGATCACTTCAGACTGTTCAGTTCCTGTTTTGACGTCACAAACACGCCCTGCGTTCGTCCAGCCATGCCTGCATTTTTCCTGGCACGCCTGCGTTTTTTCAAACACTCCCTGAAAACGGTCAGTTGACACCCAGAAACGCCCCCTTCCTGTTAATCACTCTGCGGCCAGCAGTGAGACTGAAAAGCTTCGCTAGACCTTGTGTGAAACTACATCATTCGTTGTAATAGTACTTCGCGTGTGCGCATTGCGCCGCATACGCATGCGCAGAAGTGCCTTTTTTTTGCCTCATCGCTGCACAGCGAACGGATGCAGCTAGCGATCAACTCGGAATGACCACCTATATTCCGAACCACACGTACATGTTAGTGTTAATTTTTGTTGGGAACCAATTTGATCTATCAGCATTTTTTGGGAATGTGGGAGGAAACCAGAGTACCCAGAGGAAACCCACGGAAGCCAAGTGAGGACATACAAACTCCACACAGTTGTGGAGGGACTCAAACCCATGAACTCAGTGCTGTGAGTCAGTAATACTATTACCATCCGTTGAACGTGTTCACATTCTGCGGATGTCAACATTAACTGTCGACATTGTGGTGTCGACGTGCTGACTGCATCCTAATTTTTTTTTAGCCCAGATAGATATTTAGTTTCATCTCTAGAATAATAAAGCGTAATACACATATAACAGCCATCAGATCTTTAGTCTTCGGCCCCAGGTATTGGTGAGCAGACATTGCAGGTTTCATAAAAGAACACTTTGCAGACAAAGACATTAGTCGCAATGATCCTGGTAAATCTGAGTGTACGCAATGGGGACAGCTAATCTGTGACTTCCCCCTGCAGACTCTGTTTCCATTTTGGACCACGCACAATAAACTCCTTTAACGCACCCTGCGGACACAAACAGCCGAAGATGAATTGCCTGAAAACTTTCCACTCAACAAAAGAAACCAACTTGGTAAATCTCTGTATAAAGTGAATAAGCAGGTTAAAAAACTCCCACTACTTAATGGTCCGGGGCTATTGCCATCGCGGTAATGGACTCGAAGGATTAATGGATGCGCTGCCAATTTATAAATAAATTATTGTAACGTTAATTGAGACTAAATTGCCTTGTTTTAATATGATCTAATAATTAAAGCTTTGCTGGCCTGGTGCTTTTTTGCACTTTACAGCTTAGAGGAGAAAATGACTTTATCAAGCATTGCACTTTAATTAAAATATAATAGAAGACATTTCATTCCTTTGCTTTCTTTTGTTCTTCAGAAATATTTGTAATTTGAATATGAAATTATAAAGAGATAGATATTGTTAGCCCGGAAATGGCGTAGGGTTAATCCGTCATTAGGTGGGTTTAAGAAAATAAAATAGTTATTAGTCCACTAATTAGAGTGTGGTCTTGGAATTGCTGATGAAACGAGGATTCTCGGCAAGTGCAATACTGTTACCTCCATTAAACGCACGACTGCTGAATTACTAGCGCTCGCCAGTGACTCGCAGACAGAATGACCGCGCAAGTCCCGAAATAACCCCTAACCAAAGCTTTCTGAATCGTATGCATCCGCACCTGCTTCTTCGGCCCGTGCTACTTTCCTTATGCTAATGCCAGAATCCGCCCATGTATTCCGCAGCAAGGTCTGCGTCCACCTACTCACGTGCTGGGGGCCGCCCAGCACAGGGAAAGGGTGCCCAGCGTGTGTGTGGCACCACCCTACAATGTTAGTCACAGGCTGTTTGAAGAAATGACAGTTAGGAGCTGATTGGCTGGTACTTTATATATCTCCACTTTATCACTCTCCAAGGATTAGTACTGTTAATCAGCTACTTTATCACACTGCGTGCTTACAGCGGCGTTTAATTAAACTAACATCCTAGGACACCCGGTGCAGCGCTACTTTCTAATAATCCGGTTGTCCTGACTCTTCAATGTAGTTATAGGGGTATGCAGTCAGGATAATGACATTTACTATGTCAGCATTCATTACTCTAAAACTAATTGTCGACAACCTGACTGCCAACATAATATACTAGACCCAGGAATAGGACTGGATGGTGCATCACTGCTAGCATACAGGGCAGTCGAGAGCCGGGATGGGCTCAGGTACTATTGAAGGGGCGTGGACTAATCACAGGAGGTGTGGTCATGTACCCTTAGAAAAAAATGCTGAAAATATAGTATCAGCAGAGTGTTCTGGGCTGAGGAGAAGAGCTGCAGCTGCTGCTGCCAGGTAAGAGGGAGGGGGCCTGGGCCCCTACTGGACCTTCACTGGGCCCCTCCATCAGACCTGGGCACGGGTAATTTGTACCCTCTTCCCCCCTCTCTTGGCACCGCTGCTAGCATGACAAGATCTGCACATAGAGAGATACACTGTGGTGGCCTGATGGTCAGAATAGGTGCACACTGTGTCCTCTGCTGATCTCTGCAGCGCTGGATGATGGCGAGTCAGTGGCGAGTGGGGTAGGAATAGTTTTTAATGTTCTGGGAGTGGGGATTAATGATTTAATGTGAAGGGAATCAGGGACTGGGCTATTTTACTGGTGTGGCGTGGGTTAAATATTTAATGTAAAGGAGGTGGGGAATAGGACTATTTATTTACTGGTGTGCTAGGGGTTAATCATTTCATATAATTAAAAAAGCATCGGTCATGACCCCTCTGGTGGCAAGGCTGTGGGGAGGGAAGAGGTGGAGCAGCCAGAAAGGGGATTATCTCCATCCTGACACTGCCCGTGGTAACCCTTAGATGGAAGCCGTTCAGGGCCCTGTGACCCAGTACATTGACTGGTGCCTCTCAAATATTTGAAGGGGGAGGGGGTGTTCCTCCAGAGGTTTCCTGTTCAGCTAAAGCCTCACTGGTATCAACCCGGTGTCCAGCCAACATCTCACCGGTACCAGCCTGGTTTCAGCCAAAGCCTCACTGGTACCAGTCTGATGGCCAGCTAATATCTCACTGGTACCAACCCAGTGTCCAGCCAAAGCTTCACCAGTTCAGCCCGGTGTCCTGCTATCATCTCACCATGATCAATCCGGTGTCCAGTTAACATCTCACTGGTCCCAGCCCGGTGTTCAGTCAAAGTCCCATTGGTACCAGCCCGGTGTTCAAAGTTCCATTGGTACCAGCCCAGTGTTCAGAAAAATTCAAATTGGTACCAATCCTGTGTTCATCCAAAATCTCACCAGTAGCTGCTCTGTGTTCTACCAAAGTCATACCGGTACCAACCCGGTACTCAGTCTAAGCTTCATCAGTACGAGCTTGGTGTCCAACTATAGTTTCACAGGTCCCATTCCACCATTCAGACTCCACTACACCGCCTAGTGCCCAAGAGACTTCTGGCCCAGTTCATTGGTTAACTTCAGGCCACCAGTATTTGTCCAGGTGTTTGTTACATATTCTAAAGCACCACTCCAGAGTCCAGCACCATTTTGGCAATATCTAGTATACTGCAGTCTCCTCACAGTATCCGTTGTCAACACGAACGCCAGCCGCTATCTTCCCCAGGTTCCCTACTCCACTTTTAATTTTGCTTCAGCAGTAACTATGTCTCCTGCACATGTGCAGAAAGTAACTTTATCCATCCGCCCAGTTTCCAGCCTTCAGCTTCATCGGCAGCAGCAAGACCTGATCCAAGTCCGGGAACACAAACAGTCCCGATTGTCACAATAGACTCCACCTCCCCTTCTGCCCTCTCCTATGGAGGCTTCTCGTTCACCCACTCTGTTAGAGGGCCAAGGTGGCGGAGTGGGTATGCTCCTCTTCCCGAACTACACCTTTTGCGTCATCCCACCTGAACCCTCCCTCATTTTCTCCACCTTTGAGGTCCACTCTATCCACCTCTGCTACCCAATCAACTCCATGTCGCAGTCATCTACCACCCCCACGGCCGCTCCTCCACATTCATTGACAACTTCACTGCATGGCTTCCCCACTTCCGCTCCTATGACCTCCTTTCTATCATCCTTACCAACTTTAACATCCCTATTGACATTGCTAAACCAGCATCCACTTATCTTCTCGCCCTCTCTTCCTCTTTTGGCCTTTCTTAATGGACCTCTATCCCCACTCACAGCCACTCACTTAACCTTAACTTCACCCACTGGTGTGATCCATCAGACTTCTCCAATTCTCCCTTCCCCTCTCTGACCACCATTTACTCTTTTTCACCCTCTCATCTCCTCCACATGCCCAGAGATACCGTCAAAAGATGCAATCTCGGGTCTCTTGACCCCGCTCTCCTATCCTTCCTTGATACACTCCTCACTCCTCTATCCGTCCCAAACAGACGGATTCCGTCTATAACTCCGCTCTCACCTCCGTACTCAATTCAGATCCCACCATCTCCTCTGTCCCCCTCCACCGTTATAAACCCCAAACCTGGCACTTCAAACTGACACGGGTCCTGCATATATGCTCACTCACCGCCAAGCACCTTTGCAGGAAATGTCGCTCTCTGATGGACTTCCTCCATTTGAAGTTTATGTTCTCTTCCTACAGCTTTTCACTTTCCCTCACCAAGCAATCCTTTTTCCAGTCACTCATCTCATCTCAGTCCTCCACTCCCCGCCACCTCTTTGATACTTTCAACACAATCCTTTGCCCCCTTCCTCCCCTCCCATCCTCCCTCCCTCACTTCCACTGACTTCTTCATCTCCTGCACAATTGAGGCAATCCGTCACAAAATCTCCTCCTGTCTCCTCTTGCAGCTCCGCCGCCCCCACCATCCTCTCCCCCCATTGCTAATTAGTGTAAATTAGCTGTAATCCTGAATGAGCACCTTAAACCAACCGCAAACCTCTGTCGCTGAAAGGGTTAAGTAGGCGATAGTCCATTCTTGGTGAAGGTTTATCTTAACCTGCTAAAAGTATACAGATTTCTACGCGCTGCTGACAAAATATTATACTACAGTATATAGTATTGTGTGATATTGATTGACATACTGACATATCCGCCACCGCCTGTAGGTTACAATACAATGCAACGTCGCACAGAGTATAATTTCAAATCACTTTGAATTTTGGACATTGTGTTCTGTAAGACGGAGCACTGTTATCCCATCATTACCTACGCACCATGGAAATTCCTCCTAAAGCTGAATCATTCAGCTCTGCAATCGGAATAGAATAGAGTCTTTTCAGGCTGCATTTATGAAATGAGCAATTTATGGGTTTTATCTGAAAAACAAGGAGAAAGTGAACAACTTTAACAAGCTAAGTGAATGATGGCTGTCCGAGGCAGAGGAAGTGACCCAGTCACCCCCTGAGCGCACACTATGTGAGGACGGAGGCCGTAGATTGACCCGCGGCCTCTGTCGCCTACACTATCCGATGGCATGTGAATTCCCCATCAATGCCTCGATTATTTGCTCCCTCTCTAGTCTAAAAATGGCAAGCCTCGCTTCCTCCTCTGTCTTGTTGATGCTTGTTATCAAAACCAATCTAGGATTGTAAAATCTTTTCCAAGGTCTCCATTAGTCAGAGAGGGATTAGCTAACGTCTCCACACTGACAAGCCCGGGCTGACTAAGTGGGCAAAGTTCACTGAGAGTAACAGCGGGGAAGTGACAATGGGCCTGATTCATACTTGTTCACTATTCCAATGTTTATCGGAGGTCTAGCATTTGTCCCAGCCGCAATGCTGCTGTCTCCGCTTCAAAAAGAAAAAAAATTGCCTCATCAGGGGGGGTTTCCAGGTACAGCGTCGATACTTTTGTGCTTGAAGAGAAGCTCCCTACCAGCACAGCCCCTGCGCGCTGGCAGGGAGCTACTCGACGCTGCCCGGTCGCAGCGGCTGCATGTGACGTCACACAGCCACCGCGGACAGTGGCGGTTCTTGCCACGGGCAAGCGGTACTTTTGCCCGGGGCGCCGCCTTCCGGAGGGCGCTGGCGCCATCCGGAGGGCGCCGCACCAGGGCAAGAACCGCCACTGTGCCCCCCGCAGTGCCCTGCTGTGCCCCCCGCTTGGAAGGGAACCAGACGCGTAGCGTCTAGTTTCCCTTCATTGAGAGGACCTTAGTTGTGCGGTGCGCGATGACGTCATCGCGCACCGCACAGCAAAGGTCCTCTCCATGAAGGGAAACTAGACGCTACGGTCTAGTTTCCCTTCGTCTAGAGGACCTTTGCTGTGCGATGCGCGATGACGTCATCGCGCACCGCACAGCACAGTGGCACAGACACTAGGGGTCATAATTGACCTCTAGTGTCTATGCTGTTCTATGGGAGAGACGTAATAACGTCTCTCCCATAGATCGAAGAGGAGAGCAGAAGAGCGGCGCCGCCGGCGGAGGGGGTCTGGATCAGGAACGGGGATGGTAAGTATACTTTTTATTTCTTTTTCTTTTTTCTTTCAGCGCGTTGACCACGCCCCCTATTGAAGCCACGCCCCCCATATTTTGCCCGGGGCGCCACAAAACATAGAACCGGCCCTGACCGCGGACCGCCCCCCCAATGGTCTAGGCATGGCTGCGTTGCCCAGACCACGCCCCCTAAGCGGCGGCCAAACGCCGCCGGCCTGATCCGCCTCCCGCCAAGCGACCGCCTCTGCCAGTCAATCAGGCAGAGGAGATTGCAGGGCTAAGACAGTCGTCAGCTGTCTGGCATGCGCTGGCGCTGGCACCGGTGCATGCGGACTTCTGACCTGATCGATGCTGTGCGAACACGCACAGCAGCGATCAAGTCTGAATTAGCCCCAATGATTGTACGCTGGGCCTCAAGGGCCCCTGGGTCTAATGGGACCAACATCACACACCCTGCACCCGGGATGTAGTCAATTTACCTCCAATCAAAATCCCGACGGTCAAAATCCCGACAGCAATTGACCGACGGTCAAAATTCCAACAAGGTCAAAATCCTGACATGGACAAAATACCGACATTTAAAATACTGACAAGGCCAAAATACCGACAGGTCAAAATGCCGACATGAGTTTTTCATGATTTTTTCATTGAAACCGACTTGTTCATACTTTACCATCCCAGTGGACCGGGAGGGGGAATATAATAGTGTGCTGAGCGCAGCGAGCCATGCGAGGGGACGCGGTACACTTATATGGTGTCCATGTCAACCTATGTTGACATACACACAAAAAAACAATGAAAACCGCATGTCGGTATTTTGACCTGTAGGCATTTTACATGTCGGTATTTTGACCTTGTCCGTATTTTAAATGTCGGTATTTTGTCCATGTCGGGATTTTGACCTTGTCGGGATTTTGATTGGAGGTATTTCATACCGATCCCCTGCACGCATATTTAAAATCTTACCTCAGGGCCGAAACTAGATATTCGGCACCCGGGGCAAGGCAGTCATTTGGCACCCCCTAAAAAATAATAATAGAGAAATAAAAATATTAAAATAAAATAAAAATACAAATTAAAGATAAAAAAAAGTAATAATAAAGTTCAATAAGTCCTGCAGTAGTGCAATCTTATTCTGATCACACTGCACTGTAGTACCCTCATTGCACTGCCCCATGAAGGGGAGAGGGAGAGATGGGGGAGAGAGAGAGAGGGGTGAGGGAGAAAAATAAATAGATGAGAGAGAAGAGAGATGGGATAGAGAGAGATGGGAGGGAGAGGATAGAGAGAGGGGAGAGAGAGGGACTGGAGAGAGATGGGAGGGAAGGGTGAGAGAGAGAAGGGAGAGAGAGAGAGGGACTGGAGAGAGATGGGAGGGAGGGGTGAGAGAGAGAAGGGAGAGAGAGAGAGGGACTGGAGAGAGATGGGAGGGAGGGGTGAGAGAGAGAAGGGAGAGAGAGAGAGAGAGAGAGAGAGGGACTGGAGAGAGATGGGAGGGAGGGGTGAGAGAGAAGGGGGAGATAAAGGTAGTGGAGAGAGATGGGAGGGAGGGGTGAGAAAGAGAAGGGGGAGAGAGAGGGACTGGAGAGAGATGGGAGGGGTGAGAGAGAGGTATTGGAGAGAGATGGGAGGGGGAGAGAGAGGTATTGGAGATGGGAGGGAGGGGTGAGAGAGAGAGGGGGGAGAGAGAGGGACTGGAGAGAGATGGGAGGGAGGGGTGAGAGAAAGGGGGGAGAGAGAGGGACTGGAGAGAGATGGGAGGGAGGGGTGAGCGAGAGAGAGGGGGGAGAGAGAGGGACTGGAGAGAGATGGGAGGGAGGGGTGAGAGAGAGGTATTGGAGAGAGATGGGAGGGAAGGGTGAGAGAGAGGGGGGAGAGAGGTACTGGGGAGAGATGGGAGTGAGGGGTGAGAGAGAGGTATTGGAGAGAGATGGGAGGGGGGAGAGAGAGGTATTGGAGATGGGAGGGAGGGGTGAGAGAGAGAGGGGGGAGAGAGGGGGACTGGAGAGAGATGGGAGGGAGGGGTGAGAGAAAGGGGGAGAGAGAGGGACTGGAGAGAGATGGGAGGGAGGGGTGAGAGAGAGAGAGGGGGGAGAGAGAGGGACTGGAGAGAGATGGGAGGGAGGGGTGAGAGAGAGGTATTGGAGAGAGATGGGAGGGAAGGGTGAGAGAGAGGGGGGGGGAGAGGTACTGGGGAGAGATGGGAGTGAGGGGTGAGAGAGAGGTATTGGAGAGAGATGGGAGGGGGGAGAGAGAGAGGTATTGGAGATGGGAGGGAGGGGTGAGAGAGAGAGGGGGGAGAGAGAGGGACTGGAGAGAGATGGGAGGGAGGGGTGAGAGAGAGGTATTGGAGAGAGATGGGAGTGAGGGGTGAGAGAGAGGTATTGGAGAGAGATGGGAGGGAAGGGTGAGAGAGAGGGGGGGGGAGAGGTACTGGAGAGAGATGGGAGGGAGGGGTGAGAGAGAGAGGGGGGAAGAGAGAGGTACTGGAGAGAGATGGGAGGGAGGGGTGAGGAAAAGATGGAGAGAGAGAACAGACTTTTCACTACTATGTTTCTGGAGACCTGTAACCTGACAGAGAGTCTACTGTGCCACAAAGAGGGGGGCTCGCATAGAGTCTGCACACGGGTCCCCTCCTCCTCTCTTAAAATACCCCTGCCGCAAGTACAGATATGTCCATGTACAACTCTCCACAATTCACGGTAAATAGACCCATTTGGCATGTCATAGATGTTTTTTTATCATGAAATATGCGCCTTAGTCACACTGCAAATGTAACATAATGACACTGAGCGGGAACCCTGGGGCTGGCAATGTGTACAAAGGCAAAAGATGGAAGCCTGATTCGCCATGCTTCACATCACGCATAGTGATGTGCACCGGAAATTTTTCGGGTTTTGTGTTTTGGTTTTGGATTCGGTTCCGCGGCCGTGTTTTGGATTCGGACGCGTTTTGGCAACACCTCCCTGAAAATTTTTTGTCGGATTCGGGTGTGTTTTGGATTCGGGTGTTTTTTTTACAAAAAACCCTCAAAAACAGCTTAAATCATAGAATTTGGGGGTCGTTTTGATCCCATAGTATTATTAACCACAATAACCATAATTTACACTAATTTTCAGTCTATTCTGAACACCTCACAATATTATTTTCAGTCCTAAAATTTGCACCGAGGTCGCTGGATGGCTAAGCTAAGCTACACAAGTGGCCGACACAAACACCTGGCCCATCTAGGAGTGGCACTGCAGTGTCAGGCAGGATGGCACTTCAAAAAAATTGTCCCCAAACAGCACATGATGCAAAGAAAAAAAGAGGCGCACCAAGGTCGCTGTGTGACTAAGCTAAGCGACACAAGTGGCCGACACAAACACCTGGTCCATCTAGGAGTGGTATATATATATATATATATATATATATATATATATGTATATAATGATTAGTTATGTTATTATTAAATATATGTGGTGTCAGTATAGATAATAAAAGTTAATATATGTACAAATGCCCTCATAGAGGGATATGAGAAGATTTCTATAAGTTGCTCTCATGGAAAGCATTAGGTTGGGTAATATTCCCCCCTCACAGAGGGGAGTTGAATCTGTCAGCCTCTATCCAAACTTAAGAGACTGTTCCACTGTCTCGCTTTAAAAAGGGGTGATGGCATGAGACTGAGTTTGTGTGGGCCAGCTCGTGGCAGTTACATCTGGCGGGACTAATCCGGGTACCCTGGAGGGAGGTGATATAAGAGGACTGAAAAAAAAACGTTTGGTTCGTGACTTGAGGCTAGGAGACTGGGAAGGAGCTGCGCACGGCCAAGGAGTCTGCTAAAAAGGTGCGTCACACCCGAGTGCCCGGCTTACCGTGGAGGGACTGACGGAGATTCCCGGCGGCTCCGGTGAAGTGAGTCCAGCAGGGACGTCGGAGCACAGTGCGGCTCAACAGTAGGTGGCGGCAGTGGGACTTCGTCATCCGGCTGGGGCGGCGGCAGCATCATAGGTACCTCCCGCAAGGCGGAACAAAGGAGGCGGCCCAGTATAGTACCTAGTCCGGCTGGGGCGGCGGTAGCAGCATCTGTACCTCCCCCAAGGCGGAACGGAGGAGGCGGCCAGCAACAGTGGATAGTCCGGCTGGGCAGTGGCAGAGACATCTGTACCTCCCTCGGGGCGGACAAAAGGAGGCCTGAAATCGTGAGTGACAGCCTCATGTAAGGTACAGCACAGCAGCAGCTCAGTCAGTGACTTCTCTTAGTTGAATCAATAGCCTAAGAGAAAGAGAAATATAGAATGAGCGGGTTCGGTTTTACTCGGTTTTACTCGGATTTACTCGGTTCTCAAAACGGCATCTTATTGGCTCACGGATGTCACGTGTTTTGGATAGCCAATAGAAAAAATCCGGATAAAACCGAACTGGCGTTAATTCTGGCGTTAAATCTGAACCCGCTCATCTAATACACAGTTACCAGTCTTTGTAACCAGTTGATCATACATACATACATACATTACACCTCTGAACTCTCATATCGTGAGAAAGTCCCCAAGCTCAGTGAACTCCACAGTGGTAACACTTAGTAAGCCTCATCAGGAGTTCGTCAGAGAGGATAGTACCGCTATATTGACTAATACCTTACTAATGCCTGATGCCCGTATAAATAGCCAAACATCGCCTGTATATACAATATTCAACAGGGAAATCTGCAGTGTTCTAGTATCAGCTAGGACTCTACTTATTGCTTAGTTGCCAGCGAGGATCCCACTAACAACGTCCCTACCAGCTAGGGAGATAACAGCGGTATATTCGCCCCTTTCACTGTACCAGAAGACTAGTAGAACTAGCGCAGGAATACAAATTAGCCACTTCGTGGCCACCGTAAAATACTATTACTCTTCACAAGTTACCGCAGGGAGACAGGAGTTTAGAGTTAACCTCAAACGCTACAGCGTATGACTCTTAACGACTCATATCTGAAGTAGAAGCAGGGAACACCATAGAGCTCTATAATTTGAACGATTTCCGCTCCGCTGGCATCACAACGTTGTCATCTTATGTGCACCAACGAGGTAGTAAGAGTACTCAGACTGAAATACTGAAGTGTTAGGGGAACCCCTTCCCTTAAGGTACCGTTACCTGATCCTATATGTATGGTTACAATTATTACTATTGGTATAAATTAGAGATGAGCGGGTTCGGTTCCTCGGAATCCGAACCCGCCCGAACTTCAGGGTTTTTTACACGGGGCCGAGCAGGCTCGGATCCTCCCGCCTTGCTCGGTTAACCCGAGCGCGCCCGAACGTCATCATCACGCTGTCGGATTCTCGCGAGGCTCGGATTCTATATAAGGAGCCGCGCGTCGCCGCCATTTTTCACACGTGCATTGAGATTCATAGGGAGAGGACGTGGCTGGCGTCCTCTCCGTTTATAGAGATTCGAGAAGAGAGTGAGACAGAGAGAGACACAGTAGTAATTTTGGGGAGCATTAGGAGGAGTACTACTACTACTAGTACTTGCTGAAGTGAAGTGATAGATAGTGTGACTGTATTGTATTATCTGACTTGTGGGGGAGACACTGACAGTGGGGAGCAGTTAGAGTCTGAGAGCAGGACTCAGGAGTACATAGTACATATAACGTACAGTGCACACTTTTGCTGCCAGAGTGCCACACCAGTATAATATATATTGTGATTGTATGCTTAGGAGTACTACTTGCAAGTTGCTGATAGTGTGACCAGTGACCTGACCACCAGTTTAATAATCACCACCAGTTTAATTAATATATATATATATATATATAATTGTATATAATTAATATATATATAATATTATAATTGTATACCACCTACCCGTGTTTTTTTTTTTTTCTCTTTCTTCTTTATACATACTACTATAGTAGCTTACTGTAGCAGTCTGCGGTGCTGCTGAGCTGACAGTGTCCAGCAGGTCCATCATCAGTCATCATTACCTAATAAATATATATCTACCTGTCCGGCTGCAGTACTAGTGATATTATATATACATATATATATTGATTTCATATCATTATCATCCAGTCTATATTAGCAGCAGACACAGTACGGTAGTCCACGGCTGTAGCTACCTCTGTGTCGGCACTCGGCAGTCCATCCATAATTGTATACCACCTACCCGTGATTTTTTTTTTCTTTCTTCTTGATACATACTACTATAGTAGCTTACTGTAGCAGTCTGCGGTGCTGCTGAGCTGACAGTGTCCAGCAGGTCCGTCATCAGTCATCATTACCTAATAAATATATATCTACCTGTCCGGCTGCAGTACTAGTGATATTATATATACATATATATATTGATTTCATATCATTATCATCCAGTCTATATTAGCAGCAGACACAGTACGTTAGTCCACGGCTGTAGCTACCTCTGTGTCGGCACTCGGCAGTCCATCCATAATTGTATACCACCTACCCGTGGTTTTTTTTTCTTTCTTCTTGATACATACTACTATAGTAGCTTACTGTAGCAGTCTGCGGTGCTGCTGAGCTGACAGTGTCCAGCAGGTCCGTCATCAGTCATCATTACCTAATAAATATATATCTACCTGTCCGGCTGCAGTACTAGTGATATTATATATACATATATATATTGATTTCATATCATTATCATCCAGTCTATATTAGCAGCAGACACAGTACGGTAGTCCACGGCTGTAGCTACCTCTGTGTCGGCACTCGGCAGTCCATCCATAATTGTATACCACCTACCCGTGGTTTTTTTTTTCTTTCTTCTTGATACATACTACTATAGTAGCTTACTGTAGCAGTCTGCGGTGCTGCTGAGCTGACAGTGTCCAGCAGGTCCGTCATCAGTCATCATTACCTAATAAATATATATCTACCTGTCCGGCTGCAGTACTAGTGATATTATATATACATATATATATATTGATTTCATATCATTATCATCCAGTCTATATTAGCAGCAGACACAGTACGGTAGTCCACGGCTGTAGCTACCTGTGTGTCGGCACTCGGCAGTCCATCCATAATTGTATACCACCTACCCGTGGTTTTTTTTTTCTTTCTTCTTGATACATACTACTATAGTAGCTTACTGTAGCAGTCTGCGGTGCTGCTGAGCTGACAGTGTCCAGCAGGTCCGTCATCAGTCATCATTACCTAATAAATATATATCTACCTGTCCGGCTGCAGTACTAGTGATATTATATATACATATATATATTGATTTCATATCATTATCATCCAGTCTATATTAGCAGCAGACACAGTACGGTAGTCCACGGCTGTAGCTACCTCTGTGTCGGCACTCGGCAGTCCATCCATAATTGTATACCACCTACCCGTGGTTTTTTTTTTCTTTCTTCTTGATACATACTACTATAGTAGCTTACTGTAGCAGTCTGCGGTGCTGCTGAGCTGACAGTGTCCAGCAGGTCCGTCATCAGTCATCATTACCTAATAAATATATATCTACCTGTCCGGCTGCAGTACTAGTGATATTATATATACATATATATATTGATTTCATATCATTATCATCCAGTCTATATTAGCAGCAGACAGTACGGAAGTCCACGGCTGTAGCTACCTCTGTGTCGGCAGTCCATCCATAATTGTATACCACCTACCCGTGGTTTTTTTTTTCTTTCTTTTTGATACATACTACTATAGTAGCTTACTGTAGCAGTCTGCGGTGCTGCTGAGCTGACAGTGTCCAGCAGGTCCGTCATCAGTCATTATTACCTAATAAATATATATCTACCTGTCCGGCTGCAGTACTAGTGATATTATATATACATATATATAATGATTTCATATCATTATCATCCAGTCTATATTAGCAGCAGACACAGTACGGTAGTCCACGGCTGTAGCTACCTCTGTGTCGGCACTCAGCAGTCCATCCATAAGTATACTAGTATCCATCTATCTCCATTGTTTACCTGAGGTGCCTTTTAGTTGTGCCTATTAAAATATGGAGAACAAAAATGTTGAGGTTCCAAAATTAGGGAAAGATCAAGATCCACTTCCACCTCGTGCTGAAGCTGCTGCCACTAGTCATGGCCGAGACGATGAAATGCCAGCAACGTCGTCTGCCAAGGCCGATGCCCAATGTCATAGTACAGAGCATGTCAAATCCAAAACACCAAATATCAGTAAAAAAAGGACTCCAAAACCTAAAATAAAATTGTCGGAGGAGAAGCGTAAACTTGCCAATATGCCATTTACCACACGGAGTGGCAAGGAACGGCTGAGGCCCTGGCCTATGTTCATGGCTAGTGGTTCAGCTTCACATGAGGATGGAAGCACTCAGCCTCTCGCTAGAAAAATGAAAAGACTCAAGCTGGCAAAAGCAGTAGCACCGCAAAGAACTGTGCGTTCTTCGAAATCCCAAATCCACAAGGAGAGTCCGACTCCAATTGTGTCGGTTGCGATGCCTGACCTTCCCAACACTGGACGTGAAGAGCATGCGCCTTCCACCATTTGCACGCCCCCTGCAAGTGCTGGAAGGAGCACCCGCAGTCCAGTTCCTGATAGTCAGATTGAAGATGTCAGTGTTGAAGTACACCAGGATGAGGAGGATATGGGTGTTGCTGGCGCTGGGGAGAAAATTGACCAGGAGGATTCTGATGGTGAGGTGGTTTGTTTAAGTCAGGCACCCGGGGAGACACCTGTTGTCCGTGGGAGGAATATGGCCACTGACATGCCTGGTGAAAATACCAAAAAAATCAGCTCTTCGGTGTGGAAGTATTTCACCAGAAATGCGGACAACAGGTGTCAAGCCGTGTGTTGCCTTTGTCAAGCTGTAATAAGTAGGGGTAAGGACGTTAACCACCTCGGAACATCCTCCCTTATACGTCACCTGCAGCGCATTCATAATAAGTCAGTGACAAGTTCAAAAACTTTGGGTGACAGCGGAAGAAGTCCACTGACCAGTAAATACCTTCCTCTTGTAACCAAGCTAACGCAAACCACCCCACCAACTCCCTCAGTGTCAATTTCCTCCTTCCCCAGGAATGCCAATAGTCCTGCAGGCCATGTCACTGGCAATTCTGACGATTCCTCTCCTGCCTGGGATTCCTCCGATGCATCCTTGCGTGTAACGCCTACTGCTGCTGGCGCTGCTGTTGTTGCTGCTGGGAGTCGATGGTCATCCCAGAGGGGAAGTCGTAAGACCACTTTTACTACTTCCACCAAGCAATTGACTGTCCAACAGTCCTTTGCGAGGAAGATGAAATATCACAGCAGTCATCCTACTGCAAAGCGGATAACTGAGGCCTTGGCATCCTGGGTGGTGAGAAACGTGGTTCCGGTATCCATCATTACTGCAGAGCCAACTAGAGACTTGTTGGAGGTACTGTGTCCCCGGTACCAAATACCATCTAGGTTCCATTTCTCTAGGCAGGCGATACCGAAAATGTACACAGACCTCAGAAAAAGAGTCACCAGTGTCCTAAAAAATGCAGCTGTACCCAATGTCCACTTAACCACGGACATGTGGACAAGTGGAGCAGGGCAGGGTCAGGACTATATGACTGTGACAGCCCACTGGGTAGATGTATGGACTCCCGCCGCAAGAACAGCAGCGGCGGGACCAGTAGCAGCATCTCGCAAACGCCAACTCTTTCCTAGGCAGGCTACGCTTTGTATCACCGGTTTCCAGAATACGCACACAGCTGAAAACCTCTTACGGCAACTGAGGAAGATCATCGCGGAATGGCTTACCCCAATTGGACTCTCCTGTGGATTTGTGGCATCGGACAACGCCAGCAATATTGTGTGTGCATTAAATATGGGCAAATTCCAGCACGTCCCATGTTTTGCACATACCTTGAATTTGGTGGTGCAGAATTTTTAAAAAAACGACAGGGGCGTGCAAGAGATGCTGTCGGTGGCCAGAAGAATTGCGGGACACTTTCGGCGTACAGGCACCACGTACAGAAGACTGGAGCACCACCAAAAACAACTGAACCTGCCCTGCCATCATCTGAAGCAAGAAGTGGTAACGAGGTGGAATTCAACCCTCTATATGCTTCAGAGGTTGGAGGAGCAGCAAAAGGCCATTCAAGCCTATACAATTGAGCACTATATAGGAGGTGGAATGCACCTGTCTCAAGCGCAGTGGAGAATGATTTCAACGTTGTGCAAGGTTCTGAAACCTTTGAACTTGCCACACGTGAAGTCAGTTCAGACACTGCCAGCCTGAGTCAGGTCATTCCCCTCATCAGGCTTTTGCAGAAGAAGCTGGAGACATTGAAGGAGGAGCTAACACGGAGCGATTCCGCTAGGCATGTGGGACTTGTGGATGGAGCCCTTAATTCGCTTAACAAGGATTCACGGGTGGTCAATCTGTTGAAATCAGAGCACTACATTTTGGCCACCGTGCTCGATCCTAGATTTAAAGCCTACCTTGGATCTCTCTTTCCGGCAGACACAAGTCTGCTGGGGTTCAAAGACCTGCTGGTGACAAAATTGTCAAGTCAAGCGGAACGCGACCTGTCAACATCTCCTCCTTCACATTCTCCCGCAACTGGGGGTGCGAGGAAAAGGCTCAGAATTCCGAGCCCACCCGCTGGCGGTGATGCAGGGCAGTCTGGAGCGACTGCTGATGCTGACATCTGGTCCGGACTGAAGGACCTGACAACGATTACGGACATGTCGTCTACTGTCACTGCATATGATTCTCTCCCCATTGAAAGAATGGTGGAGGATTATATGAGTGACCGCATCCAAGTAGGCACGTCACACAGTCCGTACTTATACTGGCAGGAAAAAGAGGCAATTTGGAGGCCCTTGCACAAACTGGCTTTATTCTACCTAAGTTGCCCTCCCACAAGTGTGTACTCCGAAAGAGTGTTTAGTGCCGCCGCTCACCTTGTCAGCAATCGGCGTACGAGGTTACATCCAGAAAATGTGGAGAAGATGATGTTCATTAAAATGAATTATAATCAATTCCTCCGTGGAGACATTGACCAGCAGCAATTGCCTCCACAAAGTACACAGGGAGCTGAGATGGTGGATTCCAGTGGGGACGAATTGATAATCTGTGAGGAGGGGGATGTACACGGTGATATATCGGAGGATGATGATGAGGTGGACATCTTGCCTCTGTAGAGCCAGTTTGTGCAAGGAGAGATTAATTGCTTCTTTTTTGGTGGGGGTCCAAACCATCCCGTCATTTCAGTCACAGTCGTGTGGCAGACCCTGTCACTGAAATGATGGGTTGGTTAAAGTGTGCATGTCCTGTTTATACAACATAAGGGTGGGTGGGAGGGCCCAAGGACAATTCCATCTTGCACCTCTTTTTTCTTTAATTTTTCTTTGCGTCATGTGCTGTTTGTGGAGTGTTTTTTGGAAGGGCCATCCTGCGTGACACTGCAGTGCCACTCCTAGATGGGCCCGGTGTTTGTGTCGGCCACTAGGGTCGCTTATCTTACTCACACAGCTACCTCATTGCGCCTCTTTTTTTCTTTGCGTCATGTGCTGTTTGGGGAGTGTTTTTTGGAAGGGCCATCCTGCGTGACACTGCAGTGCCACTCCTAGATGGGCCCGGTGTTTGTGTCGGCCACTAGGGTCGCTTATCTTACTCACACAGCTACCTCATTGCGCCTCTTTTTTTCTTTGCGTCATGTGCTGTTTGGGGAGTGTTTTTTGGAAGGGCCATCCTGCGTGACACTGCAGTGCCACTCCTAGATGGGCCCGGTGTTTGTGTCGGCCACTAGGGTCGCTTATCTTACTCACACAGCTACCTCATTGCGCCTCTTTTTTTCTTTGCGTCATGTGCTGTTTGGGGAGTGTTTTTTGGAAGGGCCATCCTGCGTGACACTGCAGTGCCACTCCTAGATGGGCCCGGTGTTTGTGTCGGCCACTAGGGTCGCTTATCTTACTCTCACAGCTACCTCATTGCGCCTCTTTTTTTCTTTGCGTCATGTGCTGTTTGGGGAGTGTTTTTTGGAAGGGCCATCCTGCGTGACACTGCAGTGCCACTCCTAGATGGGCCAGGTGTTTGTGTCGGCCACTAGGGTCGCTTAGCTTAGTCATCCAGCGACCTCGGTGCAAATTTTAGGACTAAAAATAATATTGTGAGGTGTGAGGTATTCAGAATAGACTGAAAATGAGTGGAAATTATGGTTTTTGAGGTTAATAATACTTTGGGATCAAAATGACCCCCAAATTCTATGATTTAAGCTGTTTTTTAGGTTTTTTTGAAAAAAACACCCGAATCCAAAACACACCCGAATCCGACAAAAAAAATTCGGTGAGGTTTTGCCAAAACGCGGTCGAACCCAAAACACGGCCGCGGAACCGAACCCAAAACCAAAACACAAAACCCGAAAAATTTCCGGCGCTCATCTCTAGTATAAATGTATTTAGATTCATTTGAAGTATGTCGTCTCGCTAACCGTTTGTTTTAGGTTGTCCTATTGACTGGTGGGAAATAAGGAGGACGAGTTTGCATTGTTCCAGTGAAATAAAACTCTTTTACTGCATTTTATTGTATTTTACAAAAAAAAGTTTATTTAGTTAAATGTGCGATTTTTGGCGCATATATTTCTGCCAACTGAGGAATCGGTAATCTACAGACCAAATCGGCCGAAAGGGAGGAACCGGAACTTGTGAATAAGAGAAAACCAGGTATAATCCCAAAGACCCGTCATCTTTATAGTCCATAAAATAAATAAAATAACACTATTACAGATGGCACTTCAAAAAAATTGTCCCCAAACAGCACATGATGCAAAGAAAAAAAGAGGCGCACCAAGGTCGCTGTGTGACTAAGCTAAGCGACACAAGTGGCCGACACAAAAACCTGGCCCATCTAGGAGTGGCACTGCAGTGTCAGGCAGGATGGCACTTCAAAAAAAATTGTCTCCAAACAGCACATGATGCAAAGAAAAAAAGAGGCGCACCAAGGTCGCTGTGTGACTAAGCTAAGCGACACAAGTGGCCGACACAAACACCTGGCCCATCTATGAGTGGCACTGCAGTTTTCTAGCGAGAGGATGAGTGCTTCCATCCTCATGTGAATCTGAACCACTAGCCATGAACATAGGCCAGGGCCTCAGCCGTTCCTTGCCACTCCGTGTCGTAAATGGCGTATTGGCAAGTTTACGCTTCTCATCAGACGCTTTCAATTTTGATTTTTGGGTCATTTTACTGAACTTTTGTTTTTTGGATTTTACATGCTCTCTACTATGACATTGGGCATCGGCCTTGGCAGACGACGTTGATGGCATTTCATCGTCTCGGCCATGACTAGTGGCAGCAGCTTCAGCACGAGGTGGAAGTGGATCTTTATCTTTCCCTATTTTTAACCTCCACATTTTTGTTCTCCATTTTTTAATGTGTGGAATTATATGCCAGTATCAATAGCAATGGCCTACTACTATATATACTGCGCACAACTGAAATGCACCACAGGTATGGATGGATAGTATACTTGACGACACAGAGGTAGGTAGAGCAGTGGCCTTCCGTACCGTACTGCTATATATACTGGTGGTCACTGTCCGCAAACTGCAAAACTAAAATGCACCACAGGTATAGAATCTAGATGGATAGTATCCTTGACGACACAGAGCTAGGTAGAGCAGTGGCCTTCCGTACCGTACTGCTATATATACTGGTGGTCACTGTCAGCAAAACTCTGCACTGTACTCCTCATATATAATACTGCTGGTCCCCAGTCCCCACAATAAAGCAGTGTGAGCACAGATATATGCAGCACACTGAGCACAGATATGGAGTGTTTTTCAGGCAGACAACGTATACTGGTGGTCACTGTCAGCAAAACTCTGCACTGTACTCCTCCTATATAATACTGCTGGTCCCCAGTCCCCACAATAAAGCAGTGTGAGCACAGATATATGCAGCACACTGAGCACAGATATGGAGTGTTTTTCAGGCAGACAACGTATACTGGTGGTCACTGGTCAGCAAAACTCTGCACTGTACTCCTCCTATATAATATACTGGTGGACCCCAGTCCCCACAATAAAGCAGTGTGAGCACAGATATATGCAGCACAGATATGGAGTGTTTTTCAGGCAGACAACGTATACTGGTGGTCACTGGTCAGCAAAACTCTGCACTGTACTCCTCCTATATAATACTGCTGGTCCCCAGTCCCCACAATTAAGCAGTGTGAGCACAGATATATGCAGCACACTGAGCACAGCTATGGAGTGTTTTTCAGGCAGAGAACGTATAATACTGGTGGTCACTGTCAGCAAAACTCTGCACTGTATCCTATATAATACAGCTGCTCCCCAGTCCCCACAATTAAGCAATAAGCACAAATATTTGCATCAACATTAATAAATGGAGAGGATGCCAGCCACGTCCTCTCCCTAACATTTCCAATGCACGAGTGAAAATGGCGGCGACGCGCGGCTGCTTATATAGAATCCGAATCTCGCGAGAATCCGACAGTGGGATGATGACGTTCAGGCGCGATCGGATTAACCGAGCCATACGGGAAAATCCGAGTATGCCTCGGACCCGTGTAAAATGGGTGAAGTTCGGGGGGGGGTTCGGTTTCCGAGGAACCGAACCCGCTCATCACTAATCACGCATCACTGTGCTTAACCTGAGACTTTGTACCAATTCATCTGCAACAATAATCCTAGTGGCTAGTACAATATGGCGCTGATTCAGAGCAGCACACGACGCAGAAGTTCACATACTGTAGGTTTTGTGCGCCGCAATCCCTTAAACACTTGCTCGTGGCACGCTTTACACTGAGTGTACGCACAAAGGCGCTGTTGCGATTGTGGCCCTGATTCAGAGTAGATGGCGAGCGGTGGTCCTCTATTGTGAGTTTCCTCACAATTCTCCAAAGCCGCAGGCTGGCTTTCAGGGCCAGGGATGGCCAGCGTTGCCCCTGTTTTCTGGGCGTGCCTGAGTTTTTCCTGACACTTCCAGAAAACAGGTGTGTGGGTGGAGGGTGGCCCCAAGATGATTATGCAATGGACTGGAAAATATTCAGAATAGTGGTATAGTAAACCAAACAATTAATGACTTATTAGAACATTGAATTGTAGTGTGTCAAAAGGCTGGAGGTGCAAGGGCTGGAGGCTCGTGGCAAGATACAGTCAGTAGCAGCTCTTGCCACGGGCAAGCAGGACTTTTGACCAGGGCGCCGCTGTCCCGGGGGCGCCGCCGCCGTGGCAAGAGCTGCTACTAACTAGGATGGCGGTGGTTATGAAAAGGTCCTCTCCGCGAAGGGAATCTAAACGCGCAGTGAGGTAGCATCTAGTTTCCCTTTGCAGAGAGGACCTTTCTGTGCGGCGCTATCGGAGAGACGTCATGACGTCTCTCCCATAGCTCAGAGGAGCGGTGCCGGCGGCGGAGACGGAGTGCAGTGGTCGGGAAGCAGGAACAGGGCTGGTAAGTATTTTTTTACTAGGGGCACAGCTACTGGTGGGCACACTAAGGGGGACACAACAACTGGGGCCACAACTAATGGGGGCACAGCTGCAGGGGGCACAACTACTGGGGGCACAGCTGCAGGGGGCATAACAGCTACTGGGGGCACAGCTGCAGGGGGCACAACTACTGGGGGCACAGCTGCAGGGGGCACAACAGCTGCAGGGGGCACAACAGCTGCAGGGGGCACAGCTGCAGGGGGCATAACAGCTACTGGGGGCACAGCTGCAGGGGGCATAACAGCTACTGGGGGCACAGCTGCAGGGGGCATAACAGCTACTGGGGGCACAGCTGCAGGAAGCACAACAGCTGCAGGGGGCACAACTACTGGAGGCACAGCTGCAGGGGGCACAACTACTGGGGGCACAGCTGCAAGGGGCATAACAGCTACTGGGGGCACAGCTGCAGGGGGCATAACAGCTGCACGGGGCACAACAACTACTGTGGGCACAGCTCTACAGGGTGCACAACTCTACAGGAAGCAAAACTGACCACGCCCTTTATTATTATTATTATTATTACATTTTATTTATAGGGCGCCACAAGTGTTTCGCAGCGCCATACAAAGGACAGTACAGGGAGGCAAAACTTAGCATAACAGTAAATAAATAACAAAAATGGAGTGCAGGTAACAAAGAGCACCACAATTCTCAAAACATAATACAGCTTAGATGTAAGTAGCGAAGGAGTAATCATTGTACTACTTGGGGCTGGCAACCATAGATAGAGAGGGGCCATTTACCAGCAGGAGAAAAAGCAGGTAAAGATGGTCGCTGAGTGAAATGTGTCAAGAAGAGGGCTTAGACAAGAGGAAAGAGGGCCCTGCTCTGAAGAGCTAACAATCTAGTGGGGAGGGGCAACAGACAGATGACATGAGGTGCAAGCAAGCAGGTAGAAGCCTGATGGTGGTATGCGAGCAAAGCAGAGATGTCCAAGGCATGGGGCAGGGGGATGGAGGAGCAGCCTACGGACTAGGTTATGCATTGGAGGGGTACGCTTTGATAAATAGGTGGGTTTTCAGTGCCCGTTTGAAGCTTTGCAAGGTCAGGGAGAGTCTAATGGAGCGGGGGAGCGCATTCCACTGAAGGGGTGCAGCACGGGCAAAATCCTGAACTCGTGCATGGGAAGCAGTGGCCAAGGCAGAGGAGAGGCCCTTTCCTATGAAGTCACGCCCCCACTTTCGCCCTGGGCGCCACAAGGTCTAGAACCGGCCCTGGATACAGTATATTTATCTGGGGTGAGTGAGCACGTTCTAGAAAGGCTTTCTTTTTGGTGCACTCTTTTAAATTGATTTGTTAGTTATTTAAAACATAACTTTTATTTTAAGTCCATTAAATTCCATTTTATTTTAATTCCATTGGTGGCATGACCCAATTAATAATTATTTACTGTCTTTTGCATTGTTGTACTGTCAATTATACAGGGTTTTTTTTATAAATAGTGTCTTTATTTTTAATGGAATTAAAATAAAAGTTATGGCCCTCATTCCGAGTTGTTCGCTCGCAAGGCGATTTTAGCAGAGTTACACACGCTAAGCCACCGCCTACTGGGAGTGAATCTTAGCTTCTTAAAATTGCGAACGATGTATTCGCAATATTGCGATTACAAACTACTTAGCAGTTTCTGAGTAGCTTCAACCTTACTCGGCATCTGCGATCAGTTCAGTGCTTGTCGTTCCTGGTTTGACGTCACAAACACACCCAGCGTTCGCCCAGACACTCCTCCGTTTCTCCAGCCACTCCCACGTTTTTTCCGGAAACGGTAGCGTTTTTATCCACACGCCCATAAAACGCCGTGTTTCCGCCCAGTAACACCCATTTCCTGTCAATCACACTACGATCGCCGGAGCGAAGAAAAAGCCGTGAGTAAAAATACTATCTTCATAGCAAAATTACTTGGCGCAGTCGCAGTGCGAACATTGCGCATGCGTACTAAGCAGAAAAACGCTGCGATGCGAAGAAAAATACAGAGCGAACGACTCGGAATGAGGGCCTATGTTTTAAATAACTAACAAATCAATTTAAAAGAGTGCACCAAAAAGAAAGCCTTTCTAGAACGTGCTCTCTAATAGCTCACTCACCCCAGACAAACTTCCAGAAAACAGCCAGTTACCATCCCCAAACGTCGGATTTCTGTCAATCAACTTGCGTACGCCTTGCGATAAAAAAAAAAATCGCTGCATTCTTTCACAGTGTGGCCTCACGTGTGCGCACTACGATCCGTAGTTGATCGATAATCGTCCGCCTTGCGAATTCGCACAACAATGATCAGGTCTGAATCGGGCTATGTGTCCATCTATGAACCATGCCCTGAGATGTATGCTGGGCATTCCTGAGCAGTGACTGGGAGGTGGCGTAGCAGAGAAGATCCATGTTATGGGCATGTTATGGAATGTCGCGGGCATGTCGATCAAAGAGGTTGCTCACACAGACGCAGATCTGCTCACATAGGTGGTCATTCCGAGTTGTTCGCTCGCTAGCAGTTTTTAGCAGCCGTGCAAACGCTATGCAGCCTCCCACTGGGAGTGTATTTTAGCTTAGCAGAAGTGCGAACGAAAGGATCGCAGAGCGGCTACAAAATAATTTTGTGCAGTTTCTGAGTAGCTTCAGACCTACTCAGCGCTTGCGATCACTTCAGACTATTCAGTTCCTGATTTGACGTCACAAACACGCCCTGCGTTCGCCCAGCCACACCTGCGTTTTTCCGAACACTCCCTAAAAACGGTCAGTTGACACCCAGAAACGCCCACTTCCTGTCAATCACTCTGCGGCTGCCTGTGCGACTGAAAAGCATCGCTAGACCCTGTCCGAGTGAGATCCAATTGGATCCCTCCCTGGACCTCCCGTGGCGCAAGCGTCTTTGGGCAGTAAACCTCTTCACCAGGACAGATTCCTATCTTATCCTATCCAGGCATGGCTTAACTTATTCTTTTTTTTGTTTTGCAAATTTTTTTTATATATCCCCCCTTAAATATTAAAGTTCCCTGTCTGTAAACCATCCAATTTCTACAATGATCACAATCAAATACAACCTGTGTGCCAGGGCAGCACACTCTTTTTGTAGGTGGACGGTAGACTGCAGCCCTTTGTCACATCCAATACACCAGCCCCTGTCCTCACAAGGCCACAGGTCTGGAGGATTATGGTATTCGAATAAGGAGAAAAGATTCTAGTCAATCTCTACAAAGTGTCTAATAATATTGTTGGAGTATAGCAACAGCTGCATGGTGAATATTGCCTGAGGAAATGTGCTGAAAGAACAGTACAGTAGGTGGCACACTAGGTGGCGCTGTATCTTTAGATCTCATTGATGTAGTCTCTCTATGCTTTGATAGTGTGGTCTCTTGTAAAATCTTATTTTTTCAATTCTCCATGTTCTTTTATGAAGTTTACCTGTTCATCTTACTGTGAAGTTTATTCGCAAATCCTTTATTGTGTGTTTAATGCAACAAATACATATCACATTTTTTTTTAACATAGCTGCAGTAGAGTCAAAGAGACTGCACACCATTCAGTCCAAGTAAGTAGCTCCTAGTGAATGGGTTAGACGTACAGTATTGTCATGACACAAAATTGCTGGTATTACTTGGAGGCACCTTAAATCACGATTGCAAAACTTATTTTTAAGGAAAGTCTACCCAGTGCATTTGAAGTCCGTGTTTCAGAAAGGTTTATCATTATCAACCATATTTGATATCATGGTGCACTGTGCATTAAGTACTGTAGCCCGTGGCAACCAAAACAGGTGTTTGCTTCCAACCTATGAGAGAAACTCATCTACTGTAATTTTTATGTTGCGCAGTTACAGCAATTGCATATCATATTATTATTATATAATAAGCTTCTATGTGTTGGATGTAACACTCATTGGTAATCGAGGTGGCCATTGGATAATGTATCCCTTTTGGAGACTGGTGAAGACTATATGGTGAGTTCCTATCAGTATTTATGGAAGATATTTGCCTGAGCAGAGCAAGTCCGCAGAATAGCCCAAATGATCAGTATGACCCGTTATTAATAAATGCAGAGATTCTTGGTGCCCTTACATTTTACTAACATGCAGGGAGAAAATGGAATCAATTTGATATTTATATAGAATATATCGCCCTTTTAATTAAAAATTTGTCGCCTATAATATTTTTAGTGTAATTACGGAGAAATGCAAATCTCATTGAAAAGAAATGTATAATACTTTGCAGAGATCGGGCTGTATGTCTTGATGGAAAAGGAAGTTCACTTTGACCTTGAATGGCAATAAAATCTTCTCCGCAATCACTCTTCCCTGTCACATTTTTTTCTCTAACTTTCATTATAAATTATTTAAGACTTTTGGAAAGCGTTAAAAAGGAGCACTTACAATGACACTTATACCACAGATTAGACGGCCTGTTCTTGCCAATTCTATTGTTAATTCCCTTCTGTGTACTCACTTAACAAGGGTGCCAGCTGGGATATTGATGCCTCTGAACCTGAGTGAAACAACAATCTCATTTTATTAAAATCACTTAATGGCTGTAAGATAATATCGGGTTTTGCCCTCTGTCGTCTACTCAAGGTTCCATCCTAAGCCTCGTAGGGAACTCACTTTGCTTCTTTTGATTGTCTGTGGGTTGTAATGTCCAACTGACGGTACTCAACACTCATCGCTCTTCTTCCAGGTTGGGACCAATGACCAATGTACGTAAATCCTCTCTCTCTTTTGCAACTTTTTCTTACCGTCAGTTTTCTGAAAAAAAAAAAAAAATAGTTTGGAAGATCTTTTTAGTTAGTGGCACAATCATGTTGCACTACTGGTGTGCAGGTTTAAAATGTGCAGAGATTTACATTTTGGAAGAACTTGTCCAAACGGAAATCTGAATTGCAGACAGTGTTAAAATAAATGTGTCCAGTTTCTGTGGGCTTCATGCAAAAGTTGCCAGCATTTTCCCTGCATGCAAAAATATATCTAAATGTATTTGCACAACTTGTATTGCAGCACGGGCAGTCCCAGATACAAAGTTACTTGGTTTTGTGCTTTGTTCTCAGGCTAGCTATACAAATGGTCTTCACCAGCCTTTATACTTCTGTTTCCCGGTCTGCATGTGTTCACAATTGTGCATATTTACCCTTACTGAACTTGAGCTACCATAGAACACTCCTGTCTTACCTCTTCCAGGCACATGTGGACATACAGATGGTGCCAGAGTCATGGATGAAGAAAGAGGAGAGCCCAGGAAGCAAATCAGGTTGAGGTAAGCCTATGCACAGCAGCATGGGGGCAACTAAAGGTGCTAGAGGTTGAGAAGGAGACTTTGGGACCAGGTATATGTGCGCAGGTGGCTATGACGGTAGAAGGAGATAATAACAAGGAAAACGAGCCCTGCTTATTAGGCAGCGGCAGACAGATAGAGGATGACACTGATAGGGGGAGTAGATTATGGGGTGGGGGTGAATTACAAGGAGTGCTAGACTTATGGAAAGATGAGTTTTGAGGCTTTGTTGACTAGCAGATACGGATAGTCTAATTGTGCATGGGAGTGAGTTCCAAAGGTGAGGAGCAACGCGGGAGAAGTGTTGGAGATGGGAGTGAGGAGAAGTAAGCAGTGGGAAGGTGCGGCAGTAGTTGTTGGAAGACTGGAGATGGAGTAGGTAGAAATGTGTTTTAAAATGTAGGGGAGAGAGGAGAGGATTAGGGATTTGTAGCTGAGTTCATATTGTATTGTGTGGGGGACAGAGATGCCGTATGGTAACTATCAGAGAGTGGAGCTGGACTAGAGGAATGTCACCATTACCCAGGGTGCAGGACCCTAGGGGGTGGTACCATAAATGCTCTATGGCACGAGCATGCCAATTACCCTGCTGTCTGTAGGGCCACCTGCCCAGGGTGCAGGATCTGGGGGGTGGTAGTGGTACAATCATTGCTTCATGGCACATACACATTCCTGCCAATTACCCTGCTGTCTGTAGGGCCACCTAGCCACTTCAGACAGTGCTCTACTTCCTAGTGCCCCTTGTCATAATGTCATGATGCCAATTGTGCAAGCCCAGGCCACGGCAACATAGAGCCATTCTCCGGCAATGGAGGGGAGGTCTATGTTGATCAATGAGAGAGGAAAATAACTTGAGCCGTGGTGCTGAGGATGGATTGAAGCTTCAATATTTCAAGTGAGAGATAATAAGAGTGCGGATGCTTCAAGGGTTGGGAAGTTAGGATTTATATTTGGACTCCAAAAGGACTTTCATTGCGACATCCACATAATCGGAAAGTGGACCTTTGCAGCCTGGGACTTTTCCTTTCTAGTGTGTCATCCTGTTTATATCCACTTCTTTTTTCCCCTCAACTTTGCGTTGGAGTCTGTGCCATCTGAACCACCGCTAAGGGAACAATCCATCTTCAAGAGTGGTAATTATTGTGGAAAAATTCGATCCCACCCTAAAGGCTTAACATCACTCAGGTCCACCTACCACTGGATAACACTGCCATTGTCCTCATATGTCCAAATCTACCAGAGGCTGGTTTTTATGAATAGGCTCCATTTTTAATGTTTCAGTTATATCATTTATTGAAAAATACTTAGTATTTAGTGTTTAAATAAATCTTTTTATTTGTTTCATCATCTACACCTGTCTGCTTATACCATTTTTTAGCGCTGTATATTTTCTATATATTATCTGTGTTTGGATTGACCATCCTATTCTTTGCAGCTGCTCGGAGAACCGACTCACATTAAGCGCGTGGCTACCCACACTTTCAGTGAGGTTATTTTCATATTCAAGGGTTGGGAAGTGTTAAATCCTGGAGATGTTGCAAAGGTGGAAAGGAGAAGTCAAGGATGGCCAAGATATCTATTACTACGGTTTCTCCATGTACTTGTTGGGGCTGTCATTTCTGTAAATGGAACGCTACTGTATATTTGACACCCGCAATGTGGCTAATTTTGGACAGACTGTTCGGAAATTAATGGCGCAACTGCCTTAATGGCCCATAAATCAGTGATAACAATGTGTAGAACTATAAAAGAAAAGGCAAAATATAACTAATTTCATGTGTAAGTACTGCTGGTTCTCAGGCATCATTTTTTTTTTTTTTTTGGGGGGGGGATAACTTTCAGCTTGAACCGCAGCCTACTTATAAAGATATACTGGGTAAGAAAATAATAAACAGTGCTGAAAGTAGGGTGGTACCGGGTGGCATGGAGTACCATTAAGAAATATGATGGTGGTACTCAGTACCACCAGCCCACCACTGGTGCATAATTTACAAGGGGCATTTTTGTGTGTGGGACATGAAATGGTGTCAGTGGCATGACTGTGTGTGGCAAAATATGTAATAGGCATTACGGTGTGTGGTGTAATATGTAATGCATTACGGTGTTGGCATAAAGTGTAATGGGCATTATGTGTGTGACATAATGTGTAATGGGCATTACGGTGTGTGGAATAATGTGTAATAAGCATTACGGTGTGTGGAATAATGTGTAATAAGCATTACGGTGTGTGGCATAATGTGTAATGGGCATTACAGTGTGTGGCATAATGTGTAATGAGCATTACGATGTGTGGCATGTGTACTAAGCATTACGGTGTGTGGTATAATGTGTAATGGGCATTACGGTGTTTGGCATAATGTTTAAGGAGCATTACCGTGTGTGGCATAATGTGGCCATGCCCCTATTGTCAAGTAGCCACTCCCCTAGTTTCATGTGATCACGCCGCCTCAATACACGTGACCACGCCCATTTTTACTATCAGTACCACTAAGAAAAAAATTCTACTTGCACCACTGATAATAAGGTAGATGCCAGTGAAGGGAGGAGAGTTTGGCTCCGTGGAAATAAAATCTATCCGGTGCATGCATTATTTTCACTTTACTGCATATATCTCCAAAAATAAATCAACGATTAACCCCTTCAGTGCAGTATACAGCCCGCAGGCTGTAAAAACAATATTTCACATTGTACCGATGTTATTGGACTACTCAGGCATAAGACCAACAGCAGCTGTAGTTCTGCTTGGACTCCTCTAATCATTGAACAAGTACTTCTTATTATAGGATTATACCATGCACAGAGAGACGAGAATATTACACGGTTCAGTGACAAAGCAGAGGATTCATAATAGCACGGGAATCTGTGTATTTCTGGAGGCACAAAGAGCATTTTGTCAGTCTGAATGAACGTGTCACAAGGTGCCCGGGGGCATAGTGCGAGGTTCTTACAAACTTTCCACGAGACAAGAGAAGCACGGAGACAGTAAAACAGCTGGATGGGCCATACGTCCAGATCTTTAATGTTGGTTAAATAAGAGCGTTCACAATTGGGACAGCGTTGCTTTTTTTTTCACAGCTACAAATAAAAGCGTCTTTTATTCTGTGTAATTTTCTCATTGTGCGAAATGGGAACATTGTTATTGAAATAAAATTATAACAATTACGGAGAGGCTGCAACAGCTTGACGTCTATTATTTTGGGCATGCCACACATAATATTAGCTTCTCTGAAGCAATTGTAGACAAATACTTGTGTGAGAAGTACTTTCTTTCGCGCAACAAAAAGAAACCGGGACGCAAGGGAATACAGTATATATTTTTATTTGAATGAGTTATATCAATTAGAGGCTTTCAAACTGCTTTGATGCCCGGTCTAAGGGCTTTTCATGTATTTCCTCAGCACGTCGAATCAATGAGGAGCAATTTTATTTCAGTACAGGCGGAGGTGTTATTTTGATTAGATGAAGTGTGTCGGCTATTAAGTGGAAACATTTTTTTTCTTAATCAATAAAAAAGTTTGCCATGTGCGTGCAGCCTCGAGAGTGAGCGGAGCACTGTACACGTCAGCGGTTAAATTGTGTAGGCAATGACCACTCAGGTAGCTTAACCAGGCTCTGTAGTTTATTTGTAGAAGTGGATGTTCAGCTGTACTCACTGTTACAGACACTGGTCCTTCTATAGAGCAGGGGTGCAGACAGCTTACCAGGTGGTGACTGTTCTTTGTCAGGGTAGTGGCGCGGGTCTTTTGAATATCAGATAATGCAGGGTAGCATAACAGGTCTCAGGAGCTAAGAGGACAGTTGCTCATACATAGTGGCAAAATGGCACAGGACATGCGCAGATACACTATCAGCGGCCATCTTGGTAAGGGAAGTATCCCGTGAGAAGCCATTTTGTTGGAGACTCTGTGCAATAGACAACTACGCTTCTAACAGTTTTCAGAGCTCGATATTTCTACATTGGTGTTAAAGGAGGCTATTTTTTTAACATTAAAATACAGTACTGTGCAAAAGTTTTAGGCAGGTGTGGAAAAAATGCTGCACAGTAAGAATGCTTTCAAAATTAGAATTGTTAATAGTTTATTTTTATCAATTAACAAAATGCAAAGTGAATGAACAGAAGATAAATCTAAATCAAATCAATATTTGGTGTGACCGCCCTTTGCCTTGAAAATAGCATACATTTTTCTAGGTACACTTGCACACAGTTTTTGAAGGGACTCGGTAGGGAGGTTGTTACAAACATCTTGGAGAACAAACCACAGATCGTCTGTGGATGTAGGCAGGGGCGTAGCCAGAATTTAGTGGGCCCCATAGCAACATTTTGAAGGGGTCCCTATTCCAAAGCTTCTAGAGTGACAACTCTCTGCAGCAGTGCCCACATTACTGTGCCCTATTTCACATTGTCACACTATAGTACCTCCACTTCATATTGTACCACATTACAGTGCCCTATTTCATATTATGTCACACTATAGTACCTCCACTTCATATTGTACCACATTACTGTGCCCTATTTCATATTATGTCACACTATAGTACCTCCACTTCATATTGTACCACATTACTGTGCCCTATTTCACATTATGTCACACTATAGTACCTCAACTTCATATTGTACCACATTACTGTGCCCTATTTCATATTATGTCACACTATAGTACCTCCACTTCATATTGTACCACATTACTGTGCCCTATTTCATATTATGTCACACTATAGTACCTCCACTTACTATTGTACCACATTACAATGCCACAGTTCTTATTATGCCACACTATAGTACCTCCACTTTATATTGTACCACATTATAGTGCCCCAGTGCATTTTATGTAACATTATAATGCCCTCCAGTTCATTTTATACAACATTAAGCAGGTCCAGGGGCATAAATAGATATATTGTAGTGCCCATGGCAAAAGTTTGTAAGGGCCCCTGTGTATCATCCAATAGTGAAAAATGTATATAACACATGTAACTGTGACAGGGAAGGTAGCCCCTCTCAGCTCTGGGCCCCATAGCAGCTGCACTCCCTGCACCTATGGTAACTACACCCTGTATATAACACATGTAACTGTGACAGGGAAGGTGACCCCCTCTCAGCTCTGGGTCCATAGCAGCTGTACTCCCTGCACCTATGGTAGCTACACCCTGTATATAATATAACACATGTAACTGTGACAGGGAAGGTGACCCCCTCCCAGCTCTGGCCCCATAGCAGCTGCACTCCCTGCACCTATGGTAGCTACACCCTGTATATAACACATGTAACTGTGACAGGGAAGGTGGCCCCTCTCAGCTCTGGCCCCATAGCAGCTGCACTCCCTGCACCTATGGTAGATACACCCCTGTATATAACACATGTAACTGTGACAGGGAAGGTGGCCCCTCTCAGCTCTGGGCCCCATAGCCGCTGCACTCCCTGCACCTATGGTAGCTATGCCCTTGGATGTAGGCTTGCTCAAATCCTTTTGTCTCTGCATGCAACCCCAGACAGCCTTGATGATGTAGAGATTAGGGCTCAGTTTGCGATGGGCAGTCTGAGCAATCAGAGGACTGATGGACCTCAGGGCCGTCTTTTCGTATGGGCTCAATGGGCTCTTGCCCAAGGGCTCCAGGAGTAAAAGGGCCCTAGGCTGATAGCTGAGGGTCCCCTCTTTCCAGGGGTACCAGATTTTCTCTTACGTCCTAGAGGATGCTGGGGACTCCGTAAGGACCATGGGGTATAGACGGGCTCCGCAGGTGACATGGGCATTATAAAGAACTTTTAGTATGGGTGTGCACTGGCTCCTCCCTCTATGCCCCTCCTCCAGACCTCAGTTAGATTCTGTGCCCACAGGAGAATGGGTGCTCTACAGGGAGCTCTACTGAGTTTCTCTGATAAAAAATGTTGTTAGGTTTATTATTTTCAGGGAGCACTGCTGGCAACAGGCTCCCTGCTTCGTGGGACTGAGGGGAGAGAAGCAGACCTACTTAAATGATAGGCTCTGCTTCTTAGGCTACTGGACACCATTATCTCCAGAGGGAGTCGGAACGCTGGTCTCACCCTCGCCGTTCTTCCCAGAGCCGCGCCGCCGTCCTCCTCACAGAGCCGGAAGATAGAAGCCAGGTGAGTATAAGAAGAAAGAAGACTTCAAAGGCGGCAGAAAACTTCAGATCTTCTATGAGGTAACGCGCAGCGGTAACGCTGCGCGCCATTGCTCCCACACTACACACACACACTGAGGCACTGATGGGTGCAGGGCGCAGGGGGGGGGGGGGGCGCCCTGGGCAGCAATAAACCTCTAGGACTGGCAGAAATATGAATATAGGCTACAGCGGCAGTATATATTTTAACCCCAGCCAGTATAAATAAAATTTGAGCGGGACCAAAGCCCACCGCTGAGGGGGAGGGGCTTGATCTCCCAGCACTAACCAGCGCCATTTTCTCCACAGCACACTGCAGAAGCTGGCTCCCCGGACTCTCCCCTGCTGAACACGGTGACAGAGGGCCAAAAAGGGGGTGGGGTGGGGGGCACTTGTAAGGCGCAGTGAGTGTATAGATTTATCTATATAAATATATAAAAGCGCTACTTGTCTGGGAATTTGGTTTCCAGGGTTATTGGCGCTGGGTGTGTGCTGGCATACTCTCTCTCTCTGCCTCTCCAAAGGGCTTTATTGGGGGAATTGTCTCCATATTAATATATACAATCCCTGTGTGTGTGGGGGTGTCGGTGCGCGTGTCGGCATGTCTGAAATGGAAGGCTCTTCTAGAGAGGAGGTGGAGCAGATGATTGGGGGGTCTCAGTCGGCAACGCCGACACCGGATTGGTTGGACATGTGGAATGTTTTAAATGTGAATGTGACCTTGTTACATCAGAGATTGGACAAAGCAGAGTCCAGAAAACAAGGCCCTTCAGGGTCTCAAAAGCGTCCCCTATCCCAGATAGCTGACACTGATACCGACACGGATTCTGACTCCAGTGTCGATTATGATGAGGCTAGGTTACACCCAAGGGTGGCCAAAAGTATTCATTATATGATTATTGCAATAAAAGATGTTTTGCATATCACAGATGGGTCATCTCTGTCCCTGACACAAGGGTATACATGTATAAGGAAAAGAAACCTGAGGTAACCTTTCCCCCATCTCATGAGCTGAACGCTTTATTTGAAAAAGCTTGGGAAACTCCAGACAAAAAACTGCAGATTCCCAAGAGGATTCTTATGGCGTATCCTTTCCCTGCGCAGGACAGAGTACGGTGGGAATCCTCGCCCAGGGTAGACAAGGCGTTGACGCGCTTATCCAAGAAGGTGGCGCTACCATCCCTGGACACGGCAGCTCTCAAAGATCCTGCTGATCGCAGACAGGAAACAACTTTGAAATCTGTTTATACACATACGGGTGCTTTACTCAGACCGGCTATAGCATCGGCTTGGGTCTGTAGCGCAGTAGCAGCTTGGACAGATACCTTGGGCAATATTTACTAATATTCGTGTTTGAGTCGGTTTGTGTAGTGTTTAAATTCGTTTTGTATCGGGTGCATTTTCATGCAACTTTTTGAATCCATATACGCAAAGTTACTAAGCATTCGAGTTTATTGTTTTCGTGTTTCCAGATGTCGATGCCAGTCTTTTTTTTTTCCACATTTCCGGCCGTCATTGTCGTTTGCGTACGTGTTTTTGTTGGATTTGCAGGTTTTTGCACTAAGTTAAACACGGCAGGGTTTTTTTTCCCCGCGGCCGCATTTTCACTTTCAGTTTCGATTTTTATCCCCGTTCGTGATTGGTTGTGTTTCAGATGGTAGGAGTGTCTGTGCGCAACCATATAAATACGCCCCAAACCGTCCGCACCTCGTGGGTTTAGTTAGTGGTGAGGAGGAGGGAGTTTGTCCTGTGGAGGTAGGTGATTTTGTGGTTTGAAGAGGAGTGTTGGTAGCAATTTCTGAGTGTGGTATTGTGTTTGAAAGTCGTCTTGTCATTCTTGTTGTCTTGTATTTTGTGGTTTTGTCTCATTTTTAGTCCAAGTTATTTTTCTTTATAGTCCCTTGTCAGTGTTTGTGTGTGTGTGTGTGTGTGTGAGTTGTGTAGTGGTAGTGGAGGAGTGTGTTGTTTGTAGTGATGTGCACCGGAAATTTTTCGGGTTTTGTGTTTTGGTTTTGGGTTCGGTTCCGCGGCCGTGTTTTGGGTTCGGACGCGTTTTGGCAAAACCTCACTGGAAATTTTTTGTCGGATTCGGGTGTGTTTTGGATTCGGGTGTTTTTTTCAAAAAACACTAAAAAACAGCTTAAATCATAGAATTTGGGGGTCATTTTGATCCCATAGTATTATTAACCTCAATAACCATAATTTCCACTCATTTTCAGTCTATTCTGAACACCTTACACCTCACAATGGCCCTCATTCCGAGTTGATCAGTCGCAAGGCGAATTTAGCAGAGTTACACACGCTAAGCCTACGCCTACTGGGAGTGTATCTTAGCTTCTTAAAATTGCGACCGATGTAATCGCAATATTGCGATTACAAACTACTTTGCAGTTTTTGAGTAACTTCAACCTTACTCTGCCTGTGCGATCAGTTCAGTGCTTGTCGTTCCTGGTTTGACGTCACAAACACACCCAGCGTTCGCTCAGACACTCCCCCGTTTCTCCAGCCACTCCTGCGTTTTTTCCGGAAACTGTAGCGTTTTCATCCACACGCCCATAAAACGCCGTGTTTCCGCCCAGTAACACCCATTTCCTGTCAATCACATTACGATCGCCGGAGCGATGAAAAAGCCGTGAGTAAAAAAGCTATCTTCATTGTTAAATTACTTGGCGCAGTCGCAGTGCGAATATTGCGCATGCGTACTAAGCGGATTTTCATTGCGATGCGATGAAAAATACCGAGCGAACGACTCGGAATGAGGGCCAATATTATTTTTAGTCCTAAAATTTGCACCGAGGTCGCTGGATGGCTAAGCTAAGCGACACAAGTGGCCGACACAAACACCTGGCCCATCTAGGAGTGGCACTGCAGTGTCAGACAGGATGGCACTTGAAAAAAATAGTCCCCAAACAGCACATGATGCAAAGAAAAAAAGAGGCGCAATGAGGTAGCTGTGTGACTAAGCTAAGCGACCCTAGTGGCCGACACAAACACCTGGCCCATCTAGGAGTGGCACTGCAGTGTCAGACAGGATGGCACTTGAAAAAAATAGTCCCCAAACAGCACATGATGCAAAGAAAAAAAGAGGCGCAATGAGGTAGCTGTGTGACTAAGCTAAGCGACCCTAGTGACCGACACAAACACCTTGCCCATCTAGGAGTGGCACTGCAGTGTCAGACAGGATGGCACTTGAAAAAAATAGTCCCCAAACAGCACATGATGCAAAGAAAAAAAGAGGCGCACCAAGGTCACTGTGTGACTAAGCTAAGCGACACAAGTGGCCGACACAAACACCTGGCCCATCTAGGAGTGACACTGCAGTGTCAGGCAGGATGGCCCTTCAAAAAAATACTCCCCAAACAGCACATGATGCATAGAAAAATGAAAGAAAAAAGAGGTGCAAGATGGAATTGTCCTTGGGCCCTCCCACCCACCCTTATGTTGTATAAACAGGACATGCACACTTTAACGAACCCATCATTTCAGCGACAGGGTCTGCCACACGACTGTGACTGATATGACGGGTTGGTTTGGGCCCCCACCAAAAAAGAAGCAATCAATCTCTCCTTGCACAAACTGGCTCTACAGAGGCAAGATGTCCACCGCATCATCATCGTCCGATTCATCACCCCTTTCACTGTGTACATCCCCCTCCTCACAGATTATTAATTCGTCCCCACTGGAATCCACCATCTCAGGTCCCCGTGTACTTTCTGGAGGCAATTGCTGCTGGTGAATGTCTCCACGGAGGAATTGATTATAATTCATTTTAATGAACATCATCTTCTCCACATTTTCTGGAAGTAACCTCGTACGCCGATTGCTGACAAGGTGAGCGGCTGCACTAAACACTCTTTTGGAGTACACACTGGAGGGAGGGCAACTTAGGTAGAATAAAGCCAGTTTGTGCAAGGGCCTCCAAATTGCCTCTTTTTCCTGCCAGTATACGTATGGACTGTCTGACGTGCCTACTTGGATGCGGTCACTCATATAATCCTCCACTATTCTTTCAATGGTTAGAGAATCATATGCAGTGACAGTAGACGACATGTCAGTAATCGTTGGCAGGTCCTTCAGTCCGGACCAGAAGTCAGCACTCACTCCAGACTGCCCTGCATCACCGCCAGCGGGTGGGCTCGGAATTCTTAGCCTTTTCCTCGCACCCCCAGTTGCGGGAGAATGTGAAGGAGGAGCTGTTGACGGGTCACGTTCCGCTTGACTTGACAATTTTCTCACCAGCAGGTCTTTGAACCCCTGCAGACTTGTGTCTGCCGGAAAGAGAGATACAACGTAGGTTTTAAATCTAGGATCGAGCACGGTGGCCAAAATGTAGTGCTCTGATTTCAACAGATTGACCACCCGTGAATCCTGGTTAAGCGAATGAAGGGCTCCATCCACAAGTCCCACATGCCTAGCGGAATCGCTCTGTTTTAGCTCCTCCTTCAATGTCTCCAGCTTCTTCTGCAAAAGCCTGATGAGGGGAATGACCTGACTCAGGCTGGCAGTGTCTGAACTGACTTCACGTGTGGCAAGTTCAAAGGGTTGCAGAACCTTGCACAACGTTGAAATCATTCTCCACTGCACTTGAGACAGGTGCATTCCACCTCCTTTGCCTATATCGTGGCCAGATGTATAGGCTTGAATGGCCTTTTGCTGCTCCTCCATCCTCTGAAGCATATAGAGGGTTGAATTCCACCTCGTTACCACCTCTTGCTTCAGATGATGGCAGGGCAGGTTCAGGTATTTTTGGTGGTGCTCCAGTCTTCTGTACGCGGTGCCTGAACGCCGAAAGTGGCTCGCAATTCTTCGGGCCACCGACAGCATCTCTTGCACGCCCGTGTCATTTTTTAAATAATTCTGCACCACCAAATTCAAGGTATGTGCAAAACATGGGACGTGCTGGAATTTGCCCAGATGTAATGCACGCACAATATTGCTGGCGTTGTCCGATGTCACAAATCCCCAGGAGAGTCCAATTGGGGTAAGCCATTCTGCGATGATCTTCCTCAGTTGCCGTAAGAGGTTTTCAGCTGTGTGGCTATTCTGGAAAGCGGTGATACAAAGCGTAGCCTGCCTAGGAACGAGTTGGCGTTTGCGAGATGCTGCTACTGGTGCCGCCGCTGCTGTTCTTGCAGCGGGAGGCAATACATCTACCCAGTGGGCTGTCACAGTCATATAGTCCTGAGTCTGCCCTGCTCCACTTGTCCACATGTCCGTGGTTAAGTGGACATTGGGTACAACTGCATTTTTTAGGACACTGGTGAGTCTTTTTCTGAGGTCTGTGTACATTTTCGGTATCGCCTGCCTAGAGAAATGGAACCTAGATGGTATTTGGTACCGGGGACACAGTACCTCAATCAAGTCTATAGTTGCCTCTGAATTAACGATGGATACCGGAATCACGTTTCTCACCGCCCAGGCTGCCAAGGCCTGAGTTATCTGCTTTGCAGCAGGATGACTGCTGTGATATTTCATCATTTCTCGCAAAGGACTGTTGTACAGTCAATTGCTTACTGGAAGTAGTACAAGTGGTCTTCCGACTTCCCCTCTGGGATGACGATCGACTCCCAGCAGCAACAACAGCAGCGCCAGCAGCAGTAGGCGTTACACTCAAGGATGCATCGGAGGAATCCCAGGCAGGAGAGGACTCGTCAGACTTGCCAGTGACATGGCCTGCAGGACTATTGGCTTTCCTGGGTAAGGAGGAAATTGACACGGAGGGAGTTGGTGGTGTGGTTTGCAGGAACTTGGTTACAAGAGGAAGGGATTTACTGGTCAGTGGACTGCTTCCGCTGTCGCCCAAAGTTTTTGAACTTGTCACTGACTTATGATGAATGCACTGCAGGTGACGTATAAGGGAGGATGTTCCGAGGTGGTTAACGTCCTTACCCCTACTTATTACAGCTTGACAAAGGCAACACACGGCTTGACACCTGTTGTCCGCATTTGTGTTGAAATAATTCCAAACCGAAGAGCTGATTTTTTTTGTATTTTGACCAGGCATGTCAATGGCCATATTCCTCCCATGGACAACAGGTGTCTCCCCGGGTGCCTGACTTAAACAAACCACCTCACCATCAGAATCCTCCTTGTCAATTTCCTCCCCAGCGCCAGCAACACCCATATCCTCATCCTGGTGTACTTCAACACTGACATCTTCAATTTGACTATCAGGAACTGGACTGCGGGTTCTCCTTCCAGCACTTGCAGGGGGCGTGCAAATGGTGGAAGGCGCAAGCTCTTCCCGTCCAGTGTTGGGAAGGTCAGGCATCGCAACCGACACAATTGGACTCTCCTTGGGGATTTGTGATTTCGAAGAACGCACAGTTCTTTGCTGTACTTTTGCCAGCTTAAGTCTTTTCTTTTTTCTAGCGAGAGGATGAGTGCTTCCATCCTCATGTGAAGCTGAACCACTAGCCATGAACATAGGCCAGGGCCTCAGCCGTTCCTTGCCACTCCGTGTCGTAAATGGCATATTGGCAAGTTTACGCTTCTCCTCAGAAGCTTTTAATTTTGATTTTTGAGGCATTTTACTGATCTTTTGTGTTTTGGATTTTCCATGCTCTGTACTATGACATTGGGCATCGGCCTTGGCAGACGACGTTGATGGCATTAAATCGTCTCGGCCATGACTAGTGGCAGCAGCTTCAGCACGAGGTGGAAGTGGATCTTGATCTTTCCCTATTTTTTTTAACCTCCACATTTTTGTTCTCCATATTTTAATGCGCACAACTAAAAGGCACCACAGGTATACAATGTAGATGGATGGATAGTATACTTAATGGATGACGAGTGACGACACAGAGGTAGGTACAGCAGTGGCCTACCGTACTGCTATATACAGTATAATGGACCTGGTGGACACTCAGCAGACTGCTAAACTACTAGTATAAAAAAAATGCCACCACAGGTATACAATGTAGATGGATGGATAGTATACTTTATGGATGACGAGTGACGACACAGAGGTAGGTACAGCAGTGGCCTACCGTACTGCTATATACAGTATAATGGACCTGGTGGATACTGTCAGCAGACTGCTAAACTACTAGTATAAAAAAAAAAGCCACCACAGGTATACAATGTAGATGGATGGATAGTATACTTTATGGATGACGAGTGACAACACAGAGGTAGGTACAGCAGTGGCCTACCGTACTGCTATATACAGTATAATGGACCTGGTGGACACTGTCAGCAGACTGCTAAACTACTAGTATAAAAAAAAAAGCCACCACAGGTATACAATGTAGATGGATGGATAGTATACTTAATGGATGACGAGTGACGACACAGAGGTAGGTACAGCAGTGGCCTACCGTACTGCTATATACAGTATAATGGACCTGGTGGACACTCAGCAGACTGCTAAACTACTAGTATAAAAAAAAAGCCACCACAGGTATACAATGTAGATGGATGGATAGTATACTTTATGGATGACGAGTGACGACACAGAGGTAGGTACAGCAGTGACCTACCGTACTGCTATATACAGTATAATGGACCTGGTGGACACTGTCAGCAGACTGCTAAACTACTAGTATAAAAGAAAAAGCCACCACAGGTATACAATGTAGATGGATGGATAGTATATTTTATGGATGACGAGTGATGACACAGAGGTAGGTACAGCAGTGGCCTACCATACTGCTATATACAGTATAATGGACTTGGTGGACACTGTCAGCCGACTGCTAAACTACTAGTATAAAAAAAAAGCCACCACAGGTATACAATGTAGATGGATGGATAGTATACTTAATGGATGACGAGTGACGACACAGAGGTAGGTACAGCAGTGGCCTACCGTACTGCTATATACAGTATAATGGACCTGGTGGACACTCAGCAGACTGCTAAACTACTAGTATAAAAAAAATGCCACCACAGGTATACAATGTAGATGGATGGATAGTATACTTTATGAATGACGAGTGACGACACAGAGGTAGGTACAGCAGTGGCCTACCGTACTGCTATATACAGTATAATGGACCTGGTGGACACTGTCAGCAGACTGCTAAACTACTAGTATAAAAAAAAAAGCCACCACAGGTATAAAATGTAGATGGATGGATAGTATACTTTATGGATGACGAGTGAAGACACAGAGGTAGGTACAGCAGTGGCCTACCGTACTGCTATATACAGTATAATGGACCTGGTGGACACTGTCAGCAGACTGCTAAACTACTAGTATAAAAAAAAAGCCACCACAGGTATACAATGTAGATGGATGGATAGTATACTTTATGGATGACGAGTGACGACACAGAGGTAGGTACAGCAGTGGCCTACCGTACTGCTATATACAGTATAATGGACCTGGTGGACACTGTCAGCAGACTGCTAAACTACTAGTATAAAAAAAAGCCACCACAGGTATACAATGTAGATGGATGGATAGTATACTTTATGGATGACGAGTGACGACACAGAGGTAGGTACAGCAGTGGCCTACCGTACTGCTATATACAGTATAATGGACCTGGTGGACACTGTCAGCAGACTGCTAAACTACTAGTATAAAAAAAAAGCCACCACAGGTATACAATGTAGATGGATGGATAGTATACTTTATGGATGACGAGTGACGACACAGAGGTAGGTACAGCAGTGGCCTACCGTACTGCTATATTCAGTATAATGGACCTGGTGGACACTGTCAGCAGACTGCTAAACTACTAGTATAAAAAAAAAGCCACCACAGGTATACAATGTAGATGGATGGATAGTATACTTAATGGATGACGAGTGATGACACAGAGGTAGGTACAGCAGTGGCCTACCGTACTGCTATATACAGTATAATGGACCTGGTGGACACTCAGAAGACTGCTAAACTACTAGTATAAAAAAAAATGCCACCACAGGTATACAATGTAGATGGATGGATAGTATACTTTATGGATGACGAGTGACGACACAGAGGTAGGTACAGCAGTGGCCTACCGTACTGCTATATACAGTATAATGGACCTGGTGGACACTGTCAGCAGACTGCTAAACTACTAGTATAAAAAAAAGCCACCACAGGTATACAATGTAGATGGATGGATAGTATACTTAATGGATGACGAGTGACGACACAGAGGTAGGTACAGCAGTGGCCTACCGTACTGCTATATACAGTATAATGGACCTGGTGGACACTGTCAGCAGACTGCTAAACTACTAGTATAAAAAAAAAGCCACCACAGGTATACAATGTAGATGGATGGATAGTATACTTAATGGATGACGAGTGACGACACAGAGGTAGGTACAGCAGTGGCCTACCGTACTGCTATATACAGTATAATGGACCTGGTGGACACTGTCAGCAGACTGCTAAACTACTAGTATAAAAAAAAGCCACCACAGGTATACAATGTAGATGGATGGATAGTATACTTTATGGATGACGAGTGACGACACAGAGGTAGGTACAGCAGTGGCCTACCGTACTGCTATATACAGTATAATGGACCTGGTGGACACTGTCAGCAGACTGCTAAACTACTAGTATAAAAAAAATGCCACCACAGGTATACAATGTAGATGGATGGATAGTATACTTTATGGATGACGAGTGACGACACAGAGGTAGGTACAGCAGTGGCCTACCGTACTGCTATATACAGTATAATGGACCTGGTGGACACTGTCAGCAGACTGCTAAACTACTAGTATAAAAAAAAGCCACCACAGGTATACAATGTAGATTGATGGATAGTATACTTTATGGATGACGAGTGACGACACAGAGGTAGGTACAGCAGTGGCCTACCGTACTGCTATATACAGTATAATGGACCTGGTGGACACTGTCAGCAGACTGCTAAACTACTAGTATAAAAAAAAAGCCACCACAGGTATACAATGTAGATGGATGGATAGTATACTTTATGGATGACGAGTGACGACACAGAGGTAGGTACAGCAGTGGCCTACCGTACTGCTATATACAGTATAATGGACCTGGTGGACACTGTCAGCAAACTGCTAAACTACTAGTATAAAAAAAAAGCCACAGGCGTGTTTTTCAGGCAGACAAACGTATACTGGTGGTCACTGTCAGCAAAACTCTGCACTGTACTCCTGCTATAGCTGCTCCCCAGTCCCCACAATTAAGCAGTGTGAGCACTCAGCACAGATATATCATGCAGCACACTGAGCACAGATATGGTATGGAGCGTTTTTTTCAGGCAGAGAAGAGAACGGATAAAAAACTGGTGGTCACTATCAGCAAAACTCTGCACTGTACTCCTCCTAACAGCTGCTCCCCAATCCTCCCCACAATAGTAAAATAAACAAGCAAAGCAATCAGATCAACTGTCTCGTATATAAACGGAGAGGACGCCAGCCACGTCCTCTCCCTATCAATCTCAATGCACGTGTGAAAATGGCGGCGACGCGCGGCTGCTTATATAGAATCCGAATCTCGCGAGAATCCGACAGCGGGATGATGACGTTCGGGCTCGCTCGGGTTAACCGAGCCATATGGGAGAATCCGAGTATGGCTCGGACCCGTGTAAAAAGGGTGAAGTTCGGGGGGGAAACCGAACCCGCTTATCACTAGTTGTTTGTCTTTTTTTTTCCCTGTGTTAACTGTTTACACACACAATTATGTGTGACTCAGAGGTGGAGGGTGTGAGTGAGGGGGAGGAGGTCGGTCAGGTGGAGGAGGTGAGTGTTAGTGAGGTTAGTGAGGTGGAGGAGGTGGGTGAGGTTGCTGCAGCAGCCTCAAGTGACAGTGACAGTCAGAGTGCTCCGCAGCCACGCACCACTACTAAGACTGGGCGGAATGTTAAGTTTAGTTTTGCTGAAAATGTGGCATTGGTGCGTGAGCTGATGAAGTATCAGAGGCAGCTATTTGGCCCTGAGTCCGCCAAGGTGCCAACACGGAGGTAGACGGTGTTGTGGGCGAAAGTAGTTGCTGCTGTCAATAGTGAGGGGGTGGTCAAGCGGACGGAGGACACATGCCGCAAACGGTACTATGACATAAAGCGACGTGTCAAGTCCAAAATGGCCAAGGAGGCCAAGTCGGCTCGGCAAACCGGTGGTGGGCAGCCCTATATTGCAAGATATCTGGAGTATGAGGAGCCCATGCGGAGTGTCATACCTCCTGAAGTTGTCTCTGCAACCCATGTCCGGGATTCAGATAGGCCAAGGAAGAATGGTGAGCATGTGTTTTTTTTTTTTTTTTTTGTATAAGTTGTATTTTGTAATCTGTGTCATGTGACGTTGCATATTACTCCCATCTTCAAGTGTGTGTTTGCAAATACATTGTTTTGGGTCATGTGTTAGCTAAAAGCCAATGTAACATCTTACTTTATTGTATGTCATGTGTTTTTCACACACATATTTAGCATGTGTAGTTTGGACTTGTTCTGTCTCTGATTTGTCCTGCAATAATGTTTTCCTTTTGGTGGTTTTTTTCTTAAAAAAATATGACTATGTTTTATATTTAAGTGTTCCATGTTTTTTAGAATTAAAATAAGTCGTTGTCATGTTAGAGGCTGGAGTACTGGAAAGTGGTTTGTAAACCACTTACATGTGTAAGGTCATCTTTACAGAAGGTGTTTTTTTTTGTATATAAGTTTAAAAAAAATATTTTTTTTTGCTTCTATTTGTTCCGTGACACCATACTGCATTTTTTAAAATCTTAACATTTGCTGGTTTTTTTGTGTGGTCATATAGTGGTAATGTGTATTTGGAGTGCCACATCACAGAGCCAATTAGATATTGCATCTGTATTATTTTTAAAAACAATTCAAAATTAATTTGTGTTTTTTTTTTCAAAAAAACCCCCATTCCTTTAACTTGTGGCCTATGTCAGTGTCCTGTACATGTTTGCCTGTCTTGATGTTGCCATAGTGCATATTTTTAAAATTTTAATTATTTGTTTTGGTATTTTTGCTCCTTATGTTTTTTTTTTTTTAATAAAAACCAAGCATTTCTAAAGGTATAAATGTTTATAAGTATAATGGGTGGATGTATACACAATAGCATGATTTATGAATATATTTCATTTTATACAGTGTCGGAAAAAAGCAGTACTACTCGTCGGCCAGTAAATCCTAACACATCTGATGATGATGACGCTGCGGAAGCAGGTAAAGTGTCCATTGTAGTATAGGGTATGCTTGTAAAGGAATGGGCATAACAAAATTGCACTTTCATTAAAAGGTCCATCAAAAGAAGTATGGAGCAGCAGAAGTGGCTCTTCTGTTAGACATCACCACAAGAAACCTGTGGCCGAAAAGAAAGCAAGGTCGTCTGTCCCGCCACAAACACAGCAGGCTACCCCGCCACAACGATTATCATCCGTATGTTCTGTCCCCCCACTCCAAATTTTGGACACACCTCCAAGACGTCATCCACACTCCCCTCATCTTGATTGTGAGTATCAAACTGGAAAAAAAGTGTAAAATGTCAGGACATAATCATAATCAGTCATAACCGCATTAAGTCCAAACACATCCAAAACAAAAATACTTACCGCAGTAAGTAAAAGCTGAAATGGAATCCAAACTAAATGGCCTTGTCCACATCCAGTAAAGATATGTATGTCCACTTGAGTCATACAGTATGACATTGGGTGTAAGATGCTGCAACAAAAAAACATGTTGGTTTGTTTGTAAAAAGTAAGTTTGTTTTTCCAAAAATCTCATGTGTGCTTAAGGTAACATTGCAAAATACCTACAAAAACATTACTATGTTTGTTTGAACAAAGCTATAAGGTAACACATTATGTATTACAATGTTTATTTTATGCTGGAGTATGTGTGAGCTACAATAAAACTAAAGTGTTTGCTTTCACAATTAAGTAACCAGACACATTTGCCACAAGCAGGCATATGTATGTATTTAAGCTATGAGTGATGATGTTGCTAGGCAGAATAGTTGAAAGCAACAGTGAATGACATGTGTTCCATGTGTAGTGTTTTGTTTTCATTTCACAACCATATGGATAGCTAACGGAGATATGTTTAACATTTCAGCTTCGAGTCCTGGGAAAAGCATCCCTCCGCAACAACACCAACACAGTGACATGGAGGAGACAAACATCTTATAAATGCAGCCATTAATGCAAGGAATGAGCCCCCCAGCACCTGTGAGTACACCACCACTGCAAAGCACACCACCCCCACCACAACACAGCCCAACAACACCAGGAACACAAGGCCCTGATCAGGTGTTTTGGACTATTTGGGCTAGACAGCAGGCCACTAATGAAGATTGCCTGCGTAAGCAGACACAAATGTTTGCAAGCCTACCATCTCACCTCAGAAGAATCTCTAGAAATCTGAGTGGCCAAAATGAGCAAACAACCAGAATAGGCAATACCATGGAACTCATGCGTACAGACATTACACAAGTCATGGGCAACTTCCAGCGCATAATGGAAGAACAGCACAGACTAATGGAAGAACAGCACAGACAACAGCAAAGTTATATGAGCATTTTTCAAAACAGTCAAAAGATTAATGAAAGCTTATTCAGAATAGTAGACAATCAAAATGCTGCTACACGTGAACTCAATGCCACCCTCACTAACCTGAATGAAACACTCGGATGCATGCACCAACAGCAAACAACCAGCAGTTCTGGTACGACTACTCCAAATATCACGCCAGTCTCATCACCACCAAGACGATCCACCAGAGCACGCCAACATGACAGTGCTAAAGGCAAAGGGCAGGACAAGCAGCCACCAAAAAAAACGTAACAAAAAAAAGTTAGACATTTGTGATAATTAAAGTTAGCAAGTGTTTTTGATGCTTTACAAAATATCACACTTAGCTCCTTGCCCCTTTTTTAAACATCATTAATTATAAGTGCACCAAATTAAGTGAGAAAATAGTACGCACATTTATTCCTTTTCATTTATTTTGGGTATTGGAGGAGGAAAATGTTGATGGAGCCACACATACATGTTAGCAGGAAGTAAACTGACCACTTGATTTTTTTCTAATCATTACTCTTTCTAGATTCCAAACATTCTCTTTGCCTGCAGATACAATAATTGCCAGCCAGGCAGAATGTCTTTAGCAGGAAGTAAACTGACCACTTGATTTTTTTCTAATCATTACTCTTTCTAGATTCCAATCATTCTCTTTGCCTGCAGACAATCCAAATTACAATGTTAGTGATACATATCTTAGCTATCTTATCTATACAACATTACAAGATTAACACAATTGAGTGGCATAAAAAGCTTGTAATATGTTGCCTTTGTTTTTTTGGGAAAACATTGTACAAATGAATGTCAGTATTGTTGGGACAGGTTTGTGTGTGTTAAAAATTATTAAGCATGTTTTTACACATGATGCTGAAACAAACAAATATGACAAAAAAAATCGGTTTATAATAATGTATATGTGTGGCAAACTGTGTATTTACTTACACATCATCAAGTTTCCAGCATCAAACATTAGGAAATAAATTAATCCTGATTACAGTAAGTTTGTGAGTCTTAAATATGATGTTGCGTCACACATAGGGACACATGTATTCCTCAAGGCAAACATATTATATGTTGAGGATAGTTTTTTGGGAACACAGGTTCTCAAACTCGGCCATCAGGAGCCCACACAGTGCATGTTTTGCAGGTCTACTCACAGAATCACAAGTGACATAATTAGCTCCACCTGTGAACCTTTTTACATATGTCTGTGAGTAATTCATACACCTGTGCTTCTACTGGGTTACGAGAAAAACATGCACTGTGTGTGGGCCTGGGGGCCGAGTTTGTGAACCTGTGCATTAGGACATTACACACAATGAGAAGTGAAATACTAAATGGATGATGTGGGCTTGTAAGAAATTAGCACTGTAAGATTTCGAACACTTATCCAGACTTAATGCATGCCACTCATAATCTGTGGTTTTGATATTAAAAAGACACACAATACACATGCAACATTTGTTGACCATATAGCGAGGGTATGTTTGTATGTGTCAAGGAGACAGACACATTCTGAGTAATGGATTTTGACCAAAAAAACAAAACATCTATTTATGAAGACACAACAAATGAAATAAGCAAACCAAGCTTACCTTAGAAATAGCTATTGATGATGTGTTGCTTAACCTGCCTCCCTACATCAGTACTCCAAGTATCACCAGATGTCTCTAATTCCTCTGCTTGCTTGCTGCTTTCTTCCTCCTCCTCCTCAACATGTGGCAGATGTTGTTGCAAACACATGTTATGAAGAAAGCAGCAGCAGAACACAATTTGAGTCACCTTGGAGGGACTATACAACAAAAGCCCACCAGACTAATCCAGACACCGAAACCTAGATTTCAGCACACCAAAACATCTTTCTATCACATTCCACGTGGACTTATGTGCATTATTGTAATTGTGTTCAGCAGGGGTATCAGGTCGGGACAATGGAGTTAGAAGCCAAGAGAAACAGCCATATCCTCCATCACCTAAAAGACAGATATAGTAACGTGATTCATGTGAAGATACAGCAACGCATAAGTAACACACTGTGGGGCAGATGTATTAACCTGTAGAAGGCATAAGGAAGTGAAAAACCAGTGATATGTGCAAGGTAATAATGGCAGCAGACAATCTGATCCTAAATGTTCATTTACATATTGGAGCAGATTGGCTGGTGCCTTTAACACCTTGCACAGATCACTGGTTTCTCACTTCCTTATTCCTTCTACAGGTTAATACATCTGCACCTGTATTTGGGCAAAGTATACGCAGGCCTACACATATCAAATTACATACCCAGCAGCCATCCATCTGGCATTTGTCCGTCCTCAAACTTATCAAAGAGGGATGACTGACTGAGGATGAAGGAGTCATGGCAGCCCCCAGGGTAACCAGCAACAACACTCATTATTTTTAGATTTGCATCACAAACCACCTGCACATTTGTGGAGTGTTGAAAATGGCGGTTTGTATATATGTGCTGCCTGCCCCTAGGTGGTCTCAGCTGAATGTGTGTGCAATCTATGGCTCCAAGCACATTGGGCATGCCAGCCAGCTCATAGAAATCTACCCTGACGGCATGCCACTGAGACTCCTGGGTAGGGAAGCAGATTGAGGCCTCGATGTGGGGCTGCAAAACAGCCAAAACGTGTGTGAACATTTTAAAGAACAATAAACTTGAGATTTTAGGACAGAACTGGCCACCGAAAAATTAAAACAAACACAAAACAGAAGAGGTTGTTAGGTATACATCACCTGTGTTAAGATTCTGGAAAATGTGGGCTGTGAGATTCCTATGACATCCCCAGACACAGCCTGAAAGCTGCCAGTAGCCATAAAGTGCAACACAGCCAGGAGTTTGTGCAGGCCTGAGACAGGGCGAGAGCGTGCTGTCTCAGGGTCTAGGCCCAGTTTGACAAGGTCATACAGACGGAAAATTTTGTTACGATTTAGACGGAACATCTGTATGACCTTATCATCGGACAATGCGTTGAAGTTTAAATGCCCCCTAAAAAAACGAGACCTGCGCAGCCTCCGCGGAACCTGTACAACCTGCTGACCATGTTGAGTTTCTTCGCCCTGGGTACTTACAGGCTGATGTCTGAGTCTGAGGAATCCCACAGCACACAAAAGATCACTGGCCCACAGTCCTGCTGCCATTTCTGAGTGTAGGTGTTTTGAGATGGGCCTAACATCCTTTTATAGGCATCCTAATTCAGGTGTGAGTGATTTTTTATTTGCAACACATGTAAACATGACTGAAGAAAGCAGGTCTATTTTTTTTGCCACTTTTTTAACGAATCGCAAAAAAATACGACCGCATTTGAGCCCTCAGAGACTAACACCCAAATACGAATGAATAGTGAATTCCCGTATTCTATGAAATAACAGCCGCGTTTGACCGATGGTCTATTCATTCGTATTTCGGGACGTTGTCATTCAAACCATTACGAATAGACCAGACACTGCCGAGATTGGTGCTTAGTGAATTCCCGGATTGGGACTTAGAAAAAAAAAACACAAATCGACCAAACTCGGACTTTTAGTAAATACTAGTGATGTGCACCGGAAATTTTTCGGGTTTTGTGTTTTGGTTTTGGGTTCGGTTCCGCGGCCGTGTTTTGGATTCGGACGCGTTTTGGCAAAACCTTACCGAAATTTTTTTGCCGGATTCGGGTGAGTTTTGGATTCGGGTGTTTTTTTCAAAAAACCCTCAAAAACAGCTTAAATCATAGAATTTGGGGGTCATTTTGATCCCATAGTATTATTAACCTCAATAACCATAATTTCCACTCATTTTCAGTCTATTCTGAACACCTCACACCTCACAATATTATTTTTAGTCCTAAAATATGCCCCGAGGTCGCTGGATGGCTAAGCTAAGCGATCCAAGTGGCCGACACAAACACCTGGCCCATCTAGGAGTGGCACTGCAGTGTCAGACAGGATGGCACTTGAAAAAAATAGTCCCCAAACAGCACATGATGCAAAGAAAAAAAGAGGCGCAATGAGGTAGCTGTGTGACTAAGCTAAGCGACCCAAGTGGCCGACACAAACACCTGGCCCATCTAGGAGTGGCACTGCAGTGTCAGGCAGGATGGCCCTTCCAAAAAATACTCCCCAAACAGCACATGTTGCAAAGAAAAAAAGAGGCGCAATGAGGTAGCTGTGTGACTAAGCTAAGCGACCCAAGTAACTCAATAACCATAATTTCCACTCATTTTCAGTCTATTCTGAACACCTCACACCTCACAATATTATTTTTAGTCCTAAAATATGCCCCGAGGTCGCTGGATGGCTAAGCTAAGCGACCCAAGTGGCCGACACAAACACCTGGCCCATCTAGGAGTGGCACTGCAGTGTCAGGCAGGATGGCCCTTCCAAAAAATACTCCCCAAACAGCACATGATGCAAAGAAAAAAAGAGGCGCACCAAGGTCGCTGTGTGACTAAGCTAAGCAACACAAGTGGCCGACACAAACACCTGGCCCATCTAGGAGTGGCACTGCAGTGTCAATCAAGACAGGATGGCCCTTCCAAAAAATTGTCCCCAAACAGCACATGATGCCAAGAAAAATGAAAGAAAAAAGAGGTGCAAGATGGAATTGTCCTTGGGCCCTCCCACCCACCCTTATGTTGTATAAACAGGACATGCACAGTTTAACGAACCCATCATTTCAGCGACAGGGTCTGCCACACGACTGTGACTGAAATGACTGGTTGGTTTGGGCCCCCACCAAAAAAGAAGCAATCAATTTCTCCTTGCACAAACTGGCTCTACAGAGGCAAGATGTCCACCTCATCATCATCCTCCGATTCCTCACCCCTTTCACTGTGTACATCCCCCTCCTCACAGATTATTAATTCGTCCCCACTGGAATCCACCATCCTAGGTCCCCGTGTACTTTCTGGAGGCAATTGCTGCTGGTGAATGTCTCCACGGAGGAATTGATTATAATTCATTTTAATGAACATCATCTTCTCCACATTTTCTGGAAGTAACCTCGTACGCCGATTGCGGACAAGGTGAGCGGCTGCACTAAACACTCTTTCGGAGTACACACTGGAGGGAGGGCAACTTAGGTAGAATAAAGCCAGTTTCTGCAAGGGCCTCCAAATTGCCTCTTTTTCCTGCCAGTACGGACTGTCTGACGTGCCTACTTGGATGCGGTCACTCATATAATCCTCCACCATTCTTTCAATGGTGAGAGAATCATATGCAGTGACAGTAGACGACATGTCAGTAATCGTTGGCAGGTCCTTCAGTCCGGACCAGATGTCAGCACTCGCTCCAGACTGCCCTCCATCACCGCCAGCGGGTGGGCTCGGAATTCTTAGCCTTTTCCTCGCACCCCCAGTTGCAGGAGAATGTGAAGGAGGAGATGGTGACGGGTCACATTCCGCTTGACTTGACAATTTTCTCACCAGCAGGTCTTTGAACCTCTGCAGACTTGTGTCTGCCGGAAAGAGAGATACAACGTAGGTTTTAAATCTAGGATCGAGCACGGTGGCCAAAATGTAGTGCTCTGATTTCAACAGATTGACCACCCGTGAATCCTGGTTAAGCGAATTAAGGGCTCCATCCACAAGTCCCACATGCCTAGCGGAATCGCTCTGTTTTAGCTCCTCCTTCAATGTCTCCAGCTTCTTCTGCAAAAGCCTGATGAGGGGAATGACCTGACTCAGGCTGGCAGTGTCTGAACTGACTTCACGTGTGGCAAGTTCAAAGGGTTGCAGAACCTTGCACAACGTTGAAATCATTCTCCACTGCGCTTGAGTCAGGTGCATTCCACCTCCTTTGCCTATATCGTGGCCAGATGTATAGGCTTGAATGGCCTTTTGCTGCTCCTCCATCCTCTGAAGCATATAGAGGGTTGAATTCCACCTCGTTACCACCTCTTGCTTCAGATGATGGCAGGCCAGGTTCAGGAATGTTTGGTGGTGCTCCAGTCTTCGGTACGCGGTGCCTGAACGCCGAAAGTGGCCCGCAATTCTTCGGGCCACCGACAGCATCTCTTGCATGCCCCTGTCGTTTTTTAAATAATTCTGCACCACCAAATTCAAGGTATGTGCAAAATATGGGACGTGATGGAATTTGCCCAGATGTAATGCACGCACAATATTGCTGGCATTGTCCGATGTCACAAATCCCCAGGAGAGTCCAATTGGGGTAAGCCATTCTGCGATGATCTTCCTCAGTTGCCGTAAGAGGTTTTCAGCTGTGTGGCTATTCTGGAAAGCGGTGATACAAAGCGTAGCCTGCCTAGGAACTAGTTGGCGTTTGCGAGATGCTGCTACTGGTGCCGCCGCTGCTGTTCTTGCTGCGGGAGGCAATACATCTACCCAGTGGGCTGTCACAGTCATATAGTCCTGAGTCTGCCCTGCTCCACTTGTCCACATGTCCCGTGGTTAAGTGGACATTGGGTACAACTGCATTTTTTAGGACACTGGTGAGTCTTTTTCTGAGGTCTGTGTACATTTTCGGTATCGCCTGCCTAGAGAAATGGAACCTAGATGGTATTTGGTACCGGGGACACAGTACCTCAATCAAGTCTCTAGTTGGCTCTGAATTAACGATGGATACCGGAACCACGTTTCTCACCGCCCAGGCTGCCAAGGCCTCAGTTATCCGCTTTGCAGCAGGATGACTGCTGTGATATTTCATCTTCCTCGCAAAGGACTGTTGGACAGTCAATTGCTTACTGGAAGTAGTACATTTGGTCTTCCGACTTCCCCTCTGGGATGACGATCGACTCCCAGCAGCAACAACAGCAGCGCCAGCAGCAGTAGGCGTTACACTCAAGGATGCATCGGAGGAATCCCAGGCAGGAGAGGACTCGTCAGACTTGCCAGTGACATGGCCTGCAGGACTATTGGCTTTCCTGGGTAAGGAGGAAATTGACACTGAGGGAGTTGGTGGTGTGGTTTGCAGGAGCTTGGTTACAAGAGGAAGGGATTTAGTGGTCAGTGGACTGCTTCCGCTGTAACCCAAAGTTTTTGAACTTGTCACTGACTTATGATGAATGCGCTGCAGGTGACGTATAAGGGAGGATGTTCCGAGGTGGTTAACGTCCTTACCCCTACTTATTACAGCTTGACAAAGGCAACACACGGCTTGACACCAGTTGTCCGCATTTGTGTTGAAATAATTCCACACCGAAGAGCTGATTTTTTTAGTATTTTGACCAGGCATGTCAATGGCCATATTCCTCCCACGGACAACAGGTGTCTCCCCGGGTGCCTGACTTAAACAAACCACCTCACCATCAGAATCCTCCTTGTCAATTTCCTCCCCAGCGCCAGCAACACCCATATCCTCATCCTGGTGTACTTCAACAGTGACATCTTCAATTTGACTATCTGGAACTGGACTGCGGGTGCTCCTTCCAGCACTTGCAGGGGGCGTGCAAATGGTGGAAGGCGCAAGCTCTTCCCGTCCAGTGTTGGGAAGGTCAGGCTTCGCAACCGACACAATTGGACTCTCCTTGGGGATTTGTGATTTTGAAGAACGCACAGTTCTTTGCTGTGCTTTTGCCAGCTTAAGTCTTTTCTTTTTTCTAGCGAGAGGATGAGTGCTTCCATCCTCATTTGAAGCTGAACCACTAGCCATGAACATAGGCCAGGGCCTCAGCCGTTCCTTGCCACTCCGTGTCGTAAATGGCATATTGGCAAGTTTACGCTTCTCCTCAGACGCTTTTAATTTAGATTTTTGGGTCATTTTACTGAACTTTTGTGTTTTGGATTTTACATGCTCTCTACTATGACATTGGGCATCGGCCTTGGCAGACGACGTTGATGGCATTTCATCGTCTCGGCCATGATTAGTGGCAGCAGCTTCAGCACGAGGTGGAAGTAGATCTTGATCTTTCCCTTTAACCTCCACATTTTTGTTCTCCATTTTTTAATGTGTGGAATTATATGCAAGTATCAATAGCAATGGCCTACTACTATATTTACTGCGCACAACTAAAAGGCACCACAGGTATACAATGTAGATGGATGGATACTAGTATACTTTATGGATGACGAGTGATGACACAGAGGTAGGTACACAGCAGTGGCCTACCGTACTGCTATATACAGTATACTGGACCTGGTGGACACTGTCAGCAAACTGCTAAACTAGTCTAAAAAAAAGGCACCACAGGTATACAATGTAGATGGATGGATACTAGTATACTTTATGGATGACGAGTGATGACACAGAGGTAGGTACACAGCAGTGGCCTACCGTACTGCTATATACAGTATACTGGACCTGGTGGACACTGTCAGCAAACTGCTAAACTAGTCTAAAAAAAAGGCACCACAGGTATACAATGTAGATGGATGGATACTAGTATACTTTATGGTTGACCAGTGACGACACAGAGTTAGGTACGCAGCAGTGGCCTACCGTACTGCTATATACAGTATACTGGACCTGGTGGACACTGTCAGCAAACTGCTAAACTAGTCTAAAAAAAAGGCACCACAGGTATACAATGTAGATGGATGGATACTAGTATACTTTATGGATGACAAGTGACGACACAGAGGTAGGTACACAGCAGTGGCCTACCGTACTGTTATATACAGTATACTGGACCTGGTGGACACTGTCAGCAAACTGCTAAACTAGTCTAAAAAAAAGGCACCACAGGTATACAATGTAGATGGATGGATACTAGTATACTTTATGGATGACGAGTGACGACACAGAGGTAGGTACACAGCAGTGGCCTACCATACTGCTATATACAGTATACTGGACCTGGTGGACACTGTCAGCAAACTGCTAAACTAGTCTAAAAACAAGGCACCACAGGTATACAATGTAGATGGATGGATACTAGTATACTTTATGGATGACGAGTGATGACACAGAGGTAGGTACACAGCAGTGGCCTACCGTACTGCTATATACAGTATACTGGACCTGGTGGACACTGTCAGCGAACTAATAAACTAGTCTAAAAAAAAGGCACCACAGGTATACAATGTAGATGGATGGATACTAGTATACTTTATGGATGACGAGTGACGACACAGAGGTAGGTACACAGCAGTGGCCTACCATACTGCTATATACAGTATATACTGGTCCTGGTGGACACTGTCAGCAAACTGCTAAACTAAAATGCACCACAGGTATAGGAATGTAGTGGATAGTATACTTAATGGATGACGACACAGAGGTAGGTACAGCAGTGCACTCTGCACTGTACTCCTCCTATATATAATATTAATTATACTGGTGGTCCCCAGTCCCCACAATAAAGCAGCACACTGTGAGCACAGATATGGAGTGTTTTTCAGGCAGACAAACGTATACTGGTGGTCACTGTCAGCAAAACTCTGCACTGTACTCCTGCTATAGCTGCTCCCCAGTCCCCACAATTAAGCAGTGTGAGCACTCAGCACAGATATATCATGCAGCACACTGAGCACAGATATGGTATGGAGCGTTTTTTTCAGGCAGAGAACGGATAAAAACTAAACTCTGCACTGTACTCCTCCTAACAGCTGCTCCCCAATCCTCCCCACAATTACAGTAATAAACAAGCACAAGCAATCAAATGAAATCAACTGTCTTCTGACTTCTACTAAACGGAGAGGACGCCAGCCACGTCCTCTCCCTATCATCTCCAATGCACGTGTGAAAATGGCGGCGACGCGCGGCTGCTTATAGAATCCGAATCTCGCGAGAATCCGACAGCGGGATGATGATGTTCGGGCGCGCTCGGGTTAACCGAGCAAGGCGGGAGGATCCGAGTCTGCTCGGACCCGTGTAAAAAAGGTAAAGCTCGGGGGGGTTCGGTTTCTCGGAAACCGAACCCGCTCATCACTAGTAAATACTGGCCCTTGTCAGCTGATCTTGATACTCTAGTTAGGGATACCATTTTGTTGACCTTGGGTCACATCAAAGACGCAATCTTATAAATGAGAGACGCTCAAAGAGACGTCGGACTACTAGGTTCAAGGGCCAACCCCATGGCAGTCTTAGCTACGCGGGCTCTGTGGACCTGCCAATGGACGGGTGATGCCGACTCAAAGAAGCATATGGAAGTTTTACCTTACAAGGGTGAGGTTTTATTTGGGGAAGGTCTCGAGGACCTAGTTTCCACAGCTACTGCGGGTAAATCTACTTTTTTGCCTTATGTTCCCTCACAGCAAAAGAAAACTCCACAATATCAGATGCAGTCCTTTCGGTCGCATAAGTCCAGAAGAGGTCGGGGCTCTTCCTTCCTTGCCAGAGGTAAGGGTAGAGGAAAATGAATGCCTGCTACGGCTAGTTCCCAGGAGCAGAAGTCCTCCCCGGCTTCTACTAAATCCACCGCATGACGCTGGGGCTCCACTGAGGGGGTCCGCACCGGTGGGGGCACGTTTCGACTCTTCAGCCAGGTCTGGGTTCTGTCAGACGTGGATCCTTGGGCGATGGAAATTTTTTCCCAAGGCTACAAACTGGAATTCGAAGAGGTGCCCCCTCGCCGATTTTTCAAGTCGGCCTTGCCAGCTTCTCCCCCGGGGAGGGAAGTAGTGTTAGCTGCAATTCAAAATCAGTGTCAACAGCAAGTAATTATCAGGGTTCCCCTGGCCCAACAGGGAAAAGAGTACTATTCAACCCTGTTCGTGGTCCCGAAGCCGGATGGTTCGGTCAGACCCATTTTAAATCTAAAATTCCTAAACCTGTACTTGAAAAAGTTCAAATTCAAGATGGAATCACTCCGGGCAGTGATATCCAGTCTGGAAGGGGGGGATTTTATGGTTTCTCTGGACGTAAAGGATGCATACCTTCATGTCCCCATATATCCTCCTCATCAGGAGTATCTGAGATTCGCGGTACAGGACTGTCATTACTAGTTTCAGACGTTGCCGTTGGGCTTTCCACGGCTCCGAGGATTTTCACCAAGGTGATGGCGGAGATGATGGTGCTCCTGCGCAGGCAGGGAGTCATAATTATCCCATACTTGGACGATCTCCTGATAAAGGCGAGATCGAGAGAGCAATTGCTGAAGAGCGTGTCGCTCTCCCTGAGAGTGCTACAACAGCACGGTTGGATTCTCAATCTGCCAAAGTCATAATTGATTCCAACGACTCGACTATCATTCCTAGGAATGATTCTGGACACGGAACAGAAGAGGGTTTTTCTCCCAATGAAAAAAGCCCAGGACCTCCAGAACATGGTCAGAGACCTGCTAAAACCAAAAAGAGTGTCAGTTCATCAATGCACTCGGGTTCTGGGGAAAATGGTGGCAGCTTACGAGGCCATCCCCTTCGGCAGATTCGATGCGAGGACTTTTCAGTGGGACCTTCTGGACAAGTGGTCAGGGTCCCATCTGCAAATACATCAAAAGATAAGCCTGTCCCCCAGGGCCAGGGTGTCTCTCCTGTGGTGGCTGCAAAGTGCTCACCTTCTAGAGGGTCGCAAATTCGGCATTCAAGACTGGATTCTGGTGACCACGGACGCGAGCCTCCGAGGATGGGGAGCAGTCACTCAAGGAAGAAATTTTCAGGGACTATGTTCAAGCCAGGAGGCTTGTCTACACATCAACGTACTGGAATTGAGGGCCATATACAATGGCCTACGACAAGCGGAGAATCTTCTTCGCAACCTACCGGTGCTGATTCAATCAGACAACGTCACAGCCGTAGCTCATGTAAACCGCCAAAGGCGGGACAAGGAGCAGAGCGGCAATGGCGGAAGCTACCAGGATTCTGCGCTGGGCGGAAAATCACGTAAGCGTTCTGTCAGCGGTCTTCATTCCGGGAGTGGACAACTGGGAAGCAGACTTCCTCAGCAGACACGATCTCCATCCAGGGGAGTGGTGACTTCATCAAGAAGTTTTTGCAGAGATAACAAGTCATTGGGGACTACCTCAAATAGACATGATGGCGTCACGCCTCAACAGAAAGCTTCGGAGGTATTGTGCCAGGTCAAGGGACCCTCAGGCAGTAGCAGTAGACGCCCTGGTGACACCGTGGGTGTTTCCGTCGGTCTATGTGTTCCCTCCTCTTCCTCTCATCTCAAAAATTTTGAGAATCATAAGAAGAAAAAGAGTGCAGACAATACTCATTGTTCCAGATTGGCCTCGAAGGGCCTGGTATTCAGATCTTCAGGAAATGCTCACAGAAGATCCGTGGCCTCTACCTCTCAGGGAGGACCTGTTGCAGCAGGGGCCCTGCGTGTTCCAAGACTTACCGCGGTTACGTTTGACGGCATGGCGGTTGAACACCGAATCCTAGCTGGAAAAGGTATTCCGGAAGAAGTCATCCCTACTCTGATAAAGGCTAGGAAGGAGGTGACGGCGAAACATTATCACCGTATCTGGAGGAAGTATGTATCTTGGTGTGAAGCCAAGAATGCTCCTACGGAAGATTTCCTTCTGGGCCGTTTTCTCCACTTTCTACAGACAGGAGTGGATATGGGCCTGAAGTTAGGCTCCATTAAGGTACAGATTTCGGCCCTATCTATATTCTTTCAGAAGGAATTGGCTTCTCTCCCAGAAGTCCAGACTTTTGTGAAGGTAGTGCTGCACATCCAGCCTCCTTTTGTGCGCCCAGTGGCACCATGGGACCTTAATGTGGTATTAAGGTTCCTGAAATCTCACTGGTTTGAACCTCTTCAAACGGTTGAATTGAAATTTCTCACTTGGAAGGTGGTCATGTTATTGGCCTTGGCATCTGCAAGGCGGGTGTCAGAGTTGGCGGCCTTGTCTCACAAGAGCCCCTATTTGATTTTCCATGAGGATAGAGCAGAGTTGAGGACGCGGCCTCAATTTTTTCCTAAGGTGGTTTCTTCATTTCATATGAACCAACCTATTGTGGTGCCTGTGGCTACGGGCGACTTGGAGGACTCCAAGTCTCTGGATGTAGTCAGGGCCTTAAAAATTTATGTAGCCAGAATGGCTAGGGTTAGGAAAACAGAGGCTCTGTTTGTCCTGTATGCAACCAACAAGGTTGGCGCTCCTGCTTCTAAGCAGACTATTGCTCGCTGGATCTGTAACACGATTCAGCAGGTTCATTCTACGGCGGGATTGCCGTTACCAAATTCGGTAAAGGCCCATTCCACTAGGAAGGTGGGCTCTTCTTGGGCGGTTGCCCGAGGCGTCTCGGCATTACAGCTTTGCGAGCGGCTACTTGGTCGGGTTCAAACACTTTTGCAAAATTCTACAAGTTTGATACCCTGGCTGATGAGGACCTCACGTTTGCTCAATCGGTGCTGCAGAGTCATCCGCACTTTCCCGCCCGGTCTGGAGCTTTGGTATAAACCCCATGGTCCTTACAGAGTCCCCAGCATCCTCTAGGACGTAAGAGAAAATAAGATTTTAAACCTACCGGTAAATCTTTTTCTCCTAGTCCGTAGAGGATGCTGGGCGCCCGTCCCAGTGCGGACTGAATATGCAAGACTTGTATATAGTTGTTGCTTACATAAGGGTTATGTTACAGTTGGAATCGGTCTTTGACTGATACTGTTTTTTGTTCATACTGTTAACTGGTTGCGTATATTCCAGGTTATACGGTGTGATTGGTGTGGGCTGGTATGAATCTTGCCCTTAGATTGACAAAATCCTTTCCTCATATTGCCCATCTCCTCTGGGCACAGTTTCTCTAACTGAGGTCTGGAGGAGGGGCATAGAGGGAGGAGCCAGTGCACACCCATACTAAAAGTTCTTTATAGTGCCCATGTCTCCTGCGGAGCTCGTCTATACCCCATGGTCCTTACGGAGTCCCCAGCATCCTCTACGGACTAGGAGAAAAAGATTTACCGGTAGGTTTAAAATCTTTTTTTTGAAAATCGGCCTTGGGGAACCAGCAGAGCCGGCCATAGGCATAGGCAAACTAGGCAATTGCCTAGGGCATTTGATATGCCTAGGGGCATCAGTAGCTTCTGCTGATTAAAATGATATGCGGCATGCCTATATTCTGTGTGTAGCATTTGATATGCAGATACAGCCTCAGTCTCACACAGTGTATTGGCATGCTGCATATCATTTTAATAAGCAGAAGCTGCTTGTGCACCCTAGCCACATAGCAATGCAAATAAGACGTATTTTCATTAAAAAAAAGATGCCCGACGTTACGATTGAGGCAAGATTTAGGAGGACACATCTGTATCCAAGCAGAGGCAGAGGTCACAGTGTTAGTGGCAGTGTGAGCGCTGTGTGCATGTGAGTGGGTTGGTTGTGCAGTAGTGTTCGGAATATGTGTAAGGAACATTATGTGTGTCATGTAAAAATGCATTAATAATGTGCAACATATGTGTAAGGGGCACTATGTGTGTCATTATGTGTATAAGGGGATTAATAATGTGCGGCATATGTGTAACAGGATACTACTGTATGTGTGTCATTATGTGTATAGGGGCACTAATAATGTGCAGCAAATGTGTAGGGAGCACTATGTGTGTCATTATGTGTATAAGTACATTAATAATGTGCGACATATGTAAGGGACGTTATGTGTAAAAGGGCATTAATAAAGGTTGTCATAATATGTAAGGCACATTGTGTTTATAAGGACATTAATAAGGTGTCTCATATGTGTAAGGGGCATTACTGTGTGGAATTAGGTGTATAAATGCATTACTAATGTGTGGCATTATGTGTATAAGGTGCTCTACTATGTGGCGTTGCGTATAGAAAGGGCACTACTGTGTCGTCTAATGTGAATAAAGAGCAATAGAGTGTAGTGTAATGTGAATAAGGAGCAATTCAGTGTGATGTAATGTGAATAAGGGGCTCTACTGTGAGGAATAACGTTTATAAGGTAAAGTGATACTACTGTGGGATGTAATATGAATTATGGACACTATCACAAGATAAAATGTGAATAAAGTTGCAGTACTGTATGGCGTAATTGGAATTGGGGTTACTATTGTGTGGCCATGCACCTTGCCAGCAAAAACACACCCCTTTTTAGGCTGTGCGCCAAATGTGTGAACTGTTCCTATTTAAAATATAAGGGGGTACAAACACCAAAATAAGGACTGCTATGGGTGAGGGGTGATGGTGCTGGGAAAGAGGTGCAAGGTCAGAGGTGGAACCAGCGGTGGTGCTAGGGGGCACCAGCCAAAATCTTGCCTAGGGCATCATATTGGTTAGGGCCGGCTCTGGGAACCAGAGATATCCGACTTCAAAGCAGTGGTCCCCATCCAAGCCTGTTACTTGTTCTTCCAAGCCAGATACTGTATCTCGGGTTCTGTCTGACTTAGAGTGTTTCTGAGGGTATACTATAAAAGCTGGGACTCTCCCCTTTCAGTGGACACTGGCAGCTTGTCTCTACTATGCCCAGAACCAGAGATATCAGCCTTCCAGCAGCTGGTCCGTGCTCCAGCTCCACACGCTTAATATGCAGTTTTATATTTTTGTTGGTGGATTGCTCTGGCTCCAGAACTCTGATCCCCAAATCCCCAGTACCTCCTGAAAGGTATCCCCAGTACCTCCTGCAAGGTGTCCCCAGTACCTCCTGAAAGGCATCCCCAGTACCTCCTGAAAGGTATCCCCAGTACCTCCTGAAAGGTGGGACTCTCTAGTGTTTTATCCCATTAAAGCTAAGAAATCTATTTCCAGGAACTGGAGATATGTGCAGTAAAGCAAGCTGCCCTCCCATTGGAAAATAATGAATATTAAGCCCACTCCACTATCCACCCCTCCCCTGTGTATTACCACCCTGGAAGTCATGTACCGGGGCCCCTTCATTCAGCACAATGCCCCCTGCTACAGTTTAGTGCTCTCCTTCCCGTCCCATTTGTGCAGTAAAGGAGTAATTAGAAATTATTTCTCCAGGTCCTACATGCTGAGCGAAAGATAGAACCCCCCTACCCCCCTGGAAGTCATGTACCAGGGCCCCTTCATTCAGCACAATGCCCCCTGCTACAGTTTAGTGCTCTCCTTCCCGTCCCATTTGTGCAGTAAAGGAGTAATTAGAAATTATTTCTCCAGGTCCTACATGCTGAGCGAAAGATAGAACCCCCCTACCCCCCGCGGGACATCAAAGCTGCCGCTGATAGCACCCCCACCCCTACCGCTGATGGTTGGGTAGGGGCCCCAGTGCATTGCTGCGCCCTGGGGCCTACACTGCTGTTAAGACGGCTCTGCTGATGGTGCGTCTTTGCAATTTGAGCAATCAGAGGACCGACTGTGCGTCTTTGTATGCAAACGGAAAATCAGAGACTCGGTCAGTTGGCATATCTGTACAAATCCCAGTGGCAGTATTATTATTTTTGTAGATCCACTGTGTGCGAAAAGCCGAAAACTAATTTGTTAATGCAGCTGCACTCACCTCTGAATCAGATCGACACTGATCTATATGTTAGTTGGACGATGAAAGGGAAGGTGCACACTATGGGAAGTACCTGAGAGATTCAGAGACTGTAATCAGTGATCACCACTAGCACAACTGCAGTTGCATACAACGAGGGGGCTAGGGCATTGGTGTAAGTGGGATGCTTAAGCCCGGCAGGATTACCCAAGTATATGGCAAATTAGGTGAGGCTAAGATCAGTCAAGCTACTGAACTAAAGCGACAGCGCATGGGCACAGAATGTGAGTGTCAGCTCTTGAGCCAACGGTTTAGCCCGCAATTGATGTGATGAACTGATTCATTATCCAACAATGGCCCTCATTCCGAGTTGTTCGCTCGCTAGCTGCTTTTAGCAGCATTGCACACGCTAGGCCGCCGCCCTCTGGGAGTGTATCTTAGCTTATCAGAAGTTCGAACGAAAGATTAGCAGAATTGCTCGTGAAATTTTCATGCAGTTTCTGATCAGCTCCAAACCTACTCCTACCTTGCGATCACTTCAGTCAGTTTGGTTCCTGCTTTGACGTCACAAACACGCCCTGCGTTCGGTCAGCCACTCCCCCGTTTCCCCAGGCACGCCTGCGTTTTTACCTGACACGCCTGCGTTTTTAGCACACTCCCGGAAAACGGTCAGTTACCACCCAGAAACACCCACTTCCTGTCAATCACTCACCGATCAGCAGAGCGACAGAAAAGTGTCGCTCGCCCTTGTGTAAAACTGCATAGTTTTGTGTGAAAGTACTTCGCGCGTGCATACTGCAGCCCGTACGCATGCGCAGAAGTGCCAATTTTTAGCCTGATCGATGCGCTGCGAACAACAGCAGCTAGCGATCAACTCGTAATGAGGGCCAATGAGCCTGAGCAACAATGTGATTTGTGTGTTGTGATGTGTTTGGGAAGCAAACACATGAGGCTGTATATACTTAGGCTGCAAATCAATCAATCTACTATATATCATTTACTTATCCAATTAACATGAGCCGGTGACTGCAGCATCCAGGGCGCTGCAAGCAATGTAGCAGAATGAGATCTGCATACAGTATGCACAGATCTCGGACCACTGGAGATCTGCATTAACAGCCAGCTAGCGTACATTTCTGCATCAGGCCCTTACCACATTACAGTGTTCAAGTATGACATTTGAGTTTGCCCATTTAATGAAGCCATTTATGGTGGAACATGGTTGAGCTGTTAGTGCGTGGGTACTCCAGTGCCCCCAATGTTTGTGCCGCCCGCATGTTTGTGCTGCATAGAATTTATGAATCATATGGTGGATATAATGTGAACACCCCCAGTCATTTTACAAAGTTGTCTCCCACGGCTGATCCTGTTTTCCCGGCTCTAATTGTTTAGTCTATAAGAGTTCAAGAATGTATTGGAAATGTTAGAAGAACTGTTTCAAGAACCACTTGATACGATTTTAAGCAACTCTCGGCCCCTGAGTGACTGTGCTTCACCTAATTGAGGAAGGGAGAAGGAGGCAACACCGGAAAACAGAGACACTGAAATAATGGTCCTTGAGAAGAGATATGATGAGAACCAGCATTGGATAGAGGAACTAAAGGGGAGATAAAGTACCAGCCATTCAGCTCCTCACTGCCTTGTCACAGGCTAGGTTTGAAAAGTGACAGGAGTTGGTTTGTTACTACTTAGAGGCAGATTTAACAACGAGTGATATTCTTGTTATCACTCGTTCCGAATGATAAATGGTGCTCCAGCCAATCAGCTCCTAACTGTCATTTTTCAAACACACGACAGGAGCTGATTGGCTGGAACAGCATAAATCATTTGTAACAAGTGATAACAGGTGTAACATTTGCTGTTAAATCTGCCCCTTTCTCTCTCTCCACTTTATCTCTCCATACCTCCCAACTGTCCCGATTTTCGCGGGACCGTCCAGTTTTTTGGGGACTGTCCCGCTGTCCCACCCGCGGGCCGCAGTGTCCCGCGGTGGGGGGGACAGTTGGGAGGTCTGTCTGTCGCTGCCCTGCTAAGCAGAGCAGCGGTGAATAGACGCTGTGCGCATGCGCACAGCGTCTATTCAGTGCAGACAGGGGGAGAGGAGGTATGCCAGCGGCTCACAGAGCGCTGGGCATGACCCCACAGTGACGAAAACGGGGGCGTAGATCACGATCGCGGGTCCTCCCGCGAAGCCACGTCCCATTTTCATAGGCCACCCCCTTTTCGGGAGCGTGCGGCTTCGCCGCGCGTGTGTCCCTCTTTGAAAGCGCGCAAAATTGGGAGGTACGTCTCTCTCCAAGGTTTGATGCATCTTCACCATGAGTTTGTACGAGTAAGGAATGGTCTACCACCGTGGCTCTCAAACTCGGTCCTCAGGACCCAACACGGTTCACATTTTCCAGGTCACCCCGCAGCTGCACTGTGTATCACCAACTGTCACATTTTAGAAATCTACAGGTGACCTGGAAAACATGAACCGTGTGGGGTTCTGAGGACTGAGTTTGAGAACCTGTGGGCCCTACCATATCAAAGGCACATTCAAGAGAATTAATAACGAGCAATAACTCTTAGACATAGCGGTCAGAAGATCATTGAAAACTTAGAACAAGATGTTTCAGTGGAATATTGTGCAGCATGAAGGCAGTTCATCAGAGGGTGAGCGGACGTGGCTGGTATACAGTTCAAGTAATTTCCAAAAAATAAATAGAAGGTTAGATACGTGTTAGGTTGGTGGTGGGGTGGAGTGGACGAATCAAGATATGGTTTCTATAAGATACGGGTGATCGATTCGTTTCTAAAAAAAAAAGGCTGGAAAACGTCCAGATAAGAGAGAGATGGGAAATCAGAGCTCTTGCCAGGCTCACATGAAAACTGGAGTTATTGTGGAGGAATCTAAGATTGCAGAAAAATACCCAGTTCTTCACGGTTACACAAGTCTAGATGCCCCCATAACCTGACCCACATGTGACATGTCATGCCCACTCAACGTCCATAGCCGCGACGGTATCCGTTCACATGGTCTACCATGTTATGGTCGACAGTCATTAGGTCGACCACTATTGGTCGACATTGACATGGTCGACATGGACACATGGTCGACACATGAAAATGGTCGACACATGAAAGGTCGACACATGAAAAGGTCGACATGAGTTTTTTAACTTTTTTTTCTTTTGGGGAACTTTTCCATACTTTACGTTCCACATGGACTACGATTGGAACGGTAAAGTGTGCCGAGCGAAGCGGTAGCGGAGCGAAGGCACCATGCCCGAAGCATGGCGAGCGAAGCGAGCCATGCGAGGGGACGCGGTGCACTAATTGGGGTTCCCAGTCACTTTACGCAAAAAATGACACCAAAAAAAGTTAAAAAACTCATGTCGACCTTTTCATATGTCGACCTTTCATGTGTCGACCATTTTCATGTGTCGACCATGTGTCCATGTCAATGTCGACCAATAGTGGTCGACCTAATGACTGTCGACCATAACATGGTCGACCATTCATACCGGAACCAGCCGCAACCCTGACCCATAGGCCCATGTGCTTTGGCAATTGGCATACAACACGACGCACCAGTGCAGATCAAGCAGCGTGACATCACCATATAGGATTGTGCTCTGTTTCTCTGTAGTTTCACAAGTGACCTCTTCCGTGATAAAGTCAAAAATGATTTTTGCGGTTTATGGGGCTGACTGAGTTAACCACGGCCGGAACTCCCTGCGAGTAAATGCCTGCATTTACCTTACTTAAGGCCAGCGTACTTCGTTTACAGCCCCATAAGACAAATCAAAATCCACAATTTGGGGGGCAAAATTGGAGCATAATGGGGGTCATGATATGGTGTTGCTGGTGTTTCCATACCACTGAAACTGCACATTGCAGTGCTTGTGGCTAGGTATTTGGAGGTGGGGGGGACGCAACGGGACGGTGATAAAGTCATACTCATTGTACATTCAGTCAGACAGTTTTGGGAGATAACTGGCTGCACTCTCAGTTACTATACAATACCTCTTACGGCACAGAACACACAATTGCACAATGTACTAGAACACACGCATTTTATTAACCATAGTTGGTCATTTTGTCCTCAATCAGGTGGCCTTATAATAAGTACAGTTCAGGCGCTTCCATTATTTTCTCTCCAGAAGTTGCAGAATTTGGGGTCTCTTCATCCTCTATTTCCTAAAACTTCTGCATCATATCCTTTAAAACATTCTTTGATTGCGAATGAATTTTCCCTTGGCCCGGGAGGGTGGTTCGGTGACAGGTTATTGAATTTCATTATTACACTCATTCCCACCAACATGTTTTTTTCTCTCTGACATGTTTTCTTTTCTTGCTGTGTGAACGACTGAGGAGAGGGCGTCAGCATTTTTTGGCAATGTACAAACACTGGTTCCCTCTCAGACGCAGGAGAACAAATTGTGTCCATTTTCTGCTTCTAATGGTTTTATAAATATATTGGTTTATACATGGCCGGATTAAGGTGTGTGGTGACCCCAGGGCAACTAACTTGGGTACTCCCTTACCAATAATTGTCAATATGGTATGCTGGTGGTGTTAATAAATAGTACAATCTATATAACTCCCAGCACCACATAAGGACAGATGTACTAAGCCTTGGGGATAAATGTAATAGGAACCAAGTTTTTAGTGGGGTTCATACTCACACCTTCTCACATATTTGAAGTTGTGAGTTTGTCCCACAACTCAGCAAATGTAATAGCCTGCAAATTTGTGAGTTTGAGGCTATTACATTGGGGGTCATTCCGAGTTGTTCGCTCGCAAGCTGCTTTTAGCAGCTTTGCACACGCTAAGCCGCCGCCTACTGGGAGTGAATCTTAGCTTATCAAAATTGCGAACGAAAGATTCGCAATATTGCGAAAAGACTTCTCTGTGCAGTTTCTGAGTAGCTCGAGACTTACTCTGCCAGTGCGATCAGTTCAGTGCTTGTCGTTCCTGGTTTGACGTCACAAACACACCCAGCGTTCGCCCAGACACTCCTCCGTTTCTCCAGCCACTCCCGCGTTTTTCACAGAAACGGTAGCGTTTTTTCACACACACCCATAAAACGGCCAGTTTCTGCCCAGAAACACCCACTTCCTGTTAATTACATTACGATCACCAGAACGAAGAAAAAACCTCGTAATGCCGTGAGTAAAATACCTAACTGCATAGCAAATTTACTTGGCGCAGTCGCACTGCGGACATTGCGCATGCGCATTAGCGACTAATCGCTCCGTTGCGAGAAAAAAATAACGAGCGAACAACTCGGAATGACCCCCATTGTGCGAGTCCATGCAAGTTTAGTGTAGATTACATCCTCTTCAGTCCAAGTCCAACCACAAGGTTAGCCTCTATTAACCTTGTTATATGGAAACCACAAGGTTAATTGAGGTTAACCTTATGGTTCTCATCATAGGATACAATGTAGCTGTTCCCACCATAGACTCCAATGGTGCTTTCCCACCATTGAAATTTATGGGGGTGAGTTTCATAGCCAATCAGCAGGCAACTCCTATGGAGGTGCCTGCAGATTGACTGGCAGCTCTTACAATGACAGGAGTCACCTGGGTCCTGTTCATTCGTGTAGAGGAAGTATATGTGTTAACACATACACTTCCTCGTTGGTTCAGGTATTCAGTTTTTTTTTTTTTTTAACCCTGAGATGCCTACTTGGACTGAAGAGCATAGGCAAATGCAGGGGGGGGGGGGTGTTCTGGTTGCCTGGAAACCCCCCATCTCTTGGCAAGTGGCTCAATTTATGACAATAGCAACGGTATATAATATGATTACTAGAGCTGCTGCCACATCATGCCCAGTGGTAGCAGCTTCTTCTACCAAGTTTGCTGTGTGTGTGGATCTGAGTCCTCAATCAGTGCACTGGACAAGAGAGTAGCTGCCAGGAAGAAGAGACAGGAGCATTACCAGGAGGTGGGAGAATGGGGTCGATTCAATTCACTGACAGTTGAATAGCGCCGGGAGTTAGCTCCTGGCGCTATTCAATACAGCGACAAGTGACCCTTAATTGTCGGAAATTCTTTTCTCACCCCCGGGGGACGAGAGAAGAAACCCGACAAAAGTGCTGCCACGCGGCCAGCGTGAGGCTGATTCTGTCAGGAATCAGCATCGCGCCGGGGAGTTAAGTCAGAGAATGCCCGTTCTCCCGACAATTCAACCTGTTAAGTCGGCGAGAACAGGCCATCACCGACTTAACTGGAGCTAGATTGAACAGCGCCAGGAGCTAATTCCCGGCGCTATTCAACTGTCAGTGAATTGAATCGACCCCAATGTGTGCTCAGAAAGTGCGGAATGGTTTTATTATGTTTGTGCATTAATTTATATTATTTAAATGTGTTCAATTTTAATACTGTATTTTATACAGTATCCAGTGTATAAAAAGACAGATGTATACATTAATGTCCAGGGTCATTACTAGGTTCTTCTACCGCCCCCCCATACTCCTGCACTTGCTGTAATGTTCCGCAGGCACATTCCGCAGAGTTTCGGTGGCACATCCTTTAAGCCACGCCCCCCGCTCTGTAATGCCGCGATCCCCGGCATTACACTGCAGGGGGCGTGGCTATGATGACGCGATTCAGCAAGAATCGCGTCATCAACTGCCCGGACCGCCCACTTTACACACTAAGTGGGCGGACGGGCAGGGGGACCTCTGATTCCGGGAGACTTGCCTGCTCTTCCGGGAGGCCGGGAGGGTCACCCGATTTTCGGGAGCCTCCCGGCCATTCCGGGAGAGTAGGCAAGTATGATGTATACTGTATATATGTTTCTTACTGTACCCAATTAACAATCCCCTTTCCAGCCTGTTCCACATCTCCGGTTGCAATAGTTTCTACGTGCCAGATGTATCTTGCTCTGCATTCACCTGTCTGGGCATGCACAGGGTGAAAACACGCATGGTACACTACAGGGACTTAAGTTCATCCCAGTCGCCCGGGGGCAGTTGGAGTTTGGTGCCCCACCCAATTCTTTAAGAAAAAGAGAAAATAAATATGGTGTGTGTGTATAAACATACACGACTTACAGAATTATATAGATAGCACTCTCAGCTAGTCTTCAGAGACCGGAGACTGCAGTGAATTGGCAAGACTCCTGCTACAGCCGTCTGCAGCATGCCGAATCAGCGTTTACCGGTGGGTCCCATCTCACAGTCCAGCAGCAGCAGCGGGAGCACCGTCGCATGCTGCAGCGCAGGCTGAGCAGTAGCAGGCAGGAGCCAGCCTGTCCCCTACTGCAGGTGTTAGCAGGGCTCCTGGGACAGAGCCGATTAACGCTGCAGCAGCAGCGGGTGCGCAGCGGAGCTCCGCTGGAAGAGGTGCGTTCACACTTGGATCCCGCTGTGAACCACACGGGTGCTGCTGTACATGCAGGTGCCCCTTCAGGGTTTGGATCCCGGAGGCAGGCGCCTCCATTGCCTCTGGGAGTTACACCCCTGGTACACTACGCAAACTGGCATGGCATTCTGACTTTACATCTTCTATATTGCAAAGATATACGACCGAACTGTAAATATACCTTTCACGGAAACAAAAAACACATTACAGTATGGTTGTGTGCTCTTTTGTGCTCTTAGACAGATCAAGGTCAAACATACAGTATGTGTTTAAGCAGGAGATGTTAAGCTACATTGCATTTGTTAGATAATACATGTAGCTCATTATCCACAGATCCCTCTTGGCAGGAGAATAAAGTATTGTTTCTTTGTTTTTGTCATTTGCATACATCAGACACACAAACCTGGCTCCTGTAAGGAATCTACTCGTCCAATATGAGCCAATAGTGCCGTGATATATGGATGTACCTATTAAAATATTAAATAACATCATTTTACTCAGACGTGACAATGAGGATAAAGTCCGGAGGAGGAAATCTGCGGAACTTTCCTACTGCAAAGCCGTCATCATTTTCGCCTCTAATCAAATCAACGCGCTGGGTAAACGTCGTTACATCCAAAGTATTTTTGCCTGTAGATGGATATTTGAAAAATGAGAACATTGGCAAGATAGGAGAGGTGAAAATCAGCTCTCCCATAATAACGAAAATTAGGAGGAAAGCAAATACATCTGCTGGGCGAATTGGACGAGGATTGTGTGTGAAGATCCGCTATCAATCTTTAAGTACCAGGATTTACAGTAAACACTAAAAGATTCATGAAGGAAGAATGGTGCAGTAAAGCCAACTTAATACCCAACAAACGTGGCACAATGTAACCTGATTTAAAGTGGAACTAAACCCACAAATGACAACAGTTATTTTAAAATTCCACGGCTGATCCTTCTATTCATATATGGGAAAATGATAAATATGAAATTTATTGGGTCTTATATACGTTCTGCTATGTTAACTATCAAGCACCTATGGCAGTCTCCCTCAGAACAGGTGCTACGGTGCGCTATACTGAGAGACACTGGGGGTCATTCCGAGTTGATCGTAGCTGTGCTAAATTTAGCACGGGTGGTCTTCTGTTTGCCGGCGGTCGGGCTCCCGGCGCTCAGTATACCGGCGCCGGGAGCCCGACAGCCGGCATACCGACAATTATTTTCCCTCGTGGGGGTCCACGACCCCCATAGAGGGAGAATAAAATAGTGTGGCGCGCGTAGCGCGGCGAGCGCAGCGAGCGAGCCGCAAGGGGCTCATTTGCGCTCGCCAAGCTGTCGGTAAGCCGGCGGTCGGGCTCCCGGCGCCGGGATGCTGGTCGCCGGGAGCCCGACCGCCGGCCAGCCGTAGTGAACCCATTTAGCACAGCTACGATCAGGCACTCAGACATGCGGGGGGACGCCCAGCACAGGGCTAGCCCACCCCGCATGTCAGTGCCGCCCCCCCCCCCACGCAGAAGTGCAAAGGCATCGCACAGCGGCCATTTCCCCCCACCCGCCCATCGACCGCCTCTGCCTGTCAATCAGGCAGAGGCGATCGTAGCGCAGTGCAGTTCTGACCCGATTGCTACGCTGCAAAAAACTGCAGCGTGCGATCGGGTCAGAATGGCCCCCACTAAATGGGATACATGCGATATCCCGGCTAATTTGATGTCGGCTGTCAAATGACCGACACCAGCATCCCGAAGCAGAGAATCCTGACAGGAGTCGGGTAAGTATGGTCACCCTCCCCCTTAACCCCCGGGTGTGGTTCATAAGGTCGACCACACTTAGGACGACAGTGTCTAGGTCGACTACTATTGGTTCGACAGTAACTAAGTCGACATCTAAAATAGGTCGACGCAAGCATTATGTGGACATGAGCAAGGTCGACACGACAAAAGGTCGACGTGATGCTTTTTTTTTTAAATGGTGTCGTTTTCTTTGTAGAGTGAACCCCAATTAGTGCATTGTGTCCCCTTGCTCTGCTACCGCTGCGCTCAGCACAGCTTACCGTCCCCAATTGTAGTCCACGTGGATCGTAAAGTATGAAAATGTGAAAAAAATATATAAAAAATTGGTGAAAAACTCATGTCGACCTTTTGTCATGTCGACCTAGAATGTGTCGGCATAGTAACCATGTTGACATAGAAACAATGTCTACCTAATGCATGTTGACTGATAATGGTCGACCTAATACATGTTGACTTAAGTGTGGTCGACCTAGAGACCGGATGCCGTAACGCCCTAACCCTCCCTGCCTGCAGCCTAACCCTAACCATCCCCCGCAGCCTAACCCTAACCATCCCCCGCAGCCTAACCCTAACCATCCCCCGCAGCCTAACCCTAACTCTCCCCGGTGGTGCCTAAACCTACCATCTCCTCCCCGCAACCTAAACCTAACTGTCCCTTCCCCACAGCCTAACCCTCCCCAGGGATGTCTAACCTCAACCCACCCTTCTCGCAGTCTATCCCTACCTTCCCCGCAGCCCAACCCTAACCCTCCCCCCACAGCATAAACCTAAACTCCAACTACCCCTCTCCCCCTCACGGTTTACCAATATGGAGTCCCAGCAGAGGTCATTCGGGATTCCGGTGTTTGGGGTCCCTCTTGGCGCCGGCATTTCTGTCCATATTGGTGTCGGCATTCCGAGCAGTGTCAGCTTTCCAGTGTCAGCATTTTGACAGCTGGGATGCCGAACGCCGGTATCCTGAACAAATCCCCACTGAACATTTAATAAAGTACATTTTTATTTATATGTATGGATACAAGTTGGTGACCTAGGTTGTGTAATAAACAAACAGAGGGCTATGGTAGCATACATCAGGCAACTTTGCATTGGATGAGGGGATCTGGTGGGTGCAGGATGACCTACTGTATGCATATAACTGTACCATCGCAGACCCATCTAGTATGCGATTGAAAACAATCTATTGTAAAGTAAAGCCGCAAGCACTGAAACCGTCAACCAAGAAATAAAGCTCTACTTCAAAATAGCATTCCTCTCGACTGTCAAAAGAGGTGGCGCTCTGAGCCAGAGTGGGCATTTCTTGGCATGTCTGACAGTTGGGAGGTATATAAATGCATAAAGGAACAGTAAATAAATAAAAAAATAAGATAATAAATAGAAAGTTAACCAGTATCAGAGATATAATTAAATCAAAAAGTTGCACAGCAAGTTACAATGTATAGTACAATACAATGGTCAGTTCATGGCAACCTTAGACCCTGTGCAGATGTCTCACGGCACCCTGACACAAAGGGGTAGATTTTTTTGAAAGAGCTCCATTGTTTAATTCCTAATTACCCCTCTAAAACCTTCTAACAAACTTAAACCAAATTATCCATAAATGATTTAAATGAAATAAACAAACGGACACAAAAACAGCCTGGCTAAAATGTCACAGCTTTTATTCAATAATTAATTAACCTGAGAGACAGTTGTCCGGGAGGCCCTGCCTTACCAGATGTAAAAACTCTAGTGGGCAACTGTAATGTCCTCCCCTACTAGCGCATTTACACCATGGAGACTCCGCCTCCCCTCATGGGCACAGTTTCATCACATACGTACTTAAAGCGCCCAGGTTGTCCCGCACGAAGCAGGATACACTCGCCAATAAATAGAAGGTAAGTGTCCCACAATGCTTTATTGCGCCACAGAAAGCCACTGAGAAACAGTGCTCTCCCGCCACGCAGATTTTCCTACCCTGTCTGCTACAGTATGTGTGTGGATCTGAGTGTGATTCAGTACGCTGGATCAGAGAGCAGCTGCCAACAAGAAGAGACAGGTACCTTGCCATGAGGTGGGAGAATGTGCACTCAGAAAACTCAGTCCTGTCTCCTACTGGTTACACTATGTATGTATATTTATTATGGGATGTTTAGCCTTTTCCTGACTACGTATTTCTATGTGATGCTGTAAATATGTTTGATAGAGAAAGTACATTTTTTATACTTTCTCTCCTACAGCCTACACTATAGATCTATAGACCTATAGATTTGTCCTCATACATCTAGCCTCAATGCACCATGTCCCACTCACGCTAGGTCCCGTGCAACTCTGCTAACATCGGCCATCTTTTTTTGCCAAGTATACATCGTACTGTAGTTGCAATGATGCGACTAGGACGCACAAGGATCCTGCTGATTAATGTGATGTGACACTTGTATATTGTCTGCATGAGTCCGTATACGGAGCACAACAGAACTTGTATTGGAAAAAGCTGGGGCTGATACATTGTAGCACTTTGTGCACAGATTCAGCGACTCAGTCGCACACAGATAAACAAGTGTCATATATTACAATAACCAGCACAGTCTCCCCGTGCGTCCTAGTCGCCTTGTGTTGCAAATAAGAAGCATTTTCAGCAAAAAAAAGACATCCAATGCTAGAAGATTCTCGTGGGACCTGATGCGCCAAGAGGGGCTGTTTGGCGTGACTGCAGCAAAGCCGTCAGATTACCTGGCCATGACACCCCTGCAAGTGTGCTGGGGACCGTGAGGGGCCGCAGTAGACAGTTTTGGAAACTCTAGTCTAGAGTAGTAGGTTAGCATATAACACACACTCATCAACATATAAACTGTTAATTAGAAAACCACGTCATAAAACCGCCAAGTTATTGTAAAAGCAATGATGTGACTGTTTAAGGCATGCTATCTAATCTACTGGAAACAATGGAGAGGGGCTCAACGTTTCAAAACGTAGACACTAACTGCCTCTAGGGGTCTATTTACTAAGCCTCGGAGGATATAAATCCCCAGCCAATCAGCTCCTTACTGTCAAAGCTGTGTAAGAAAAATGACAGTTATAAGCTGATTATCTTCATCCACTTTATCTCCAAGGCTTAGTAAATAGACCCTATCATCATTGGCTCCTAGTGCTTAAGTTACATGATCTTCAATATATAAAGATGAAGTCCACAGATGTTTCCTTACATACCTGTAAGACGCAAGACACCTGGTGCAAATTAGATGGGTAGTAATTTGTGTACCTTTGCACCTTTTCCCGAATTCTGCACCTTGGCCCTCATTCCGAGTTGATCGGTCGCAAGGCGAATTTAGCAGAGTTACACACGCTAAGCCTACGCCTACTGGGAGTGTATCTTAGCTTCTTAAAATTGCGACCGATGTATTCGCAATATTGCGATTACAAACTACTGAGCAGTTTCTGAGTAACTTCAACCTTACTCTGCCTGTGCGATCAGTTCAGTGCTTGTCGTTCCTGGTTTGACGTCACAAACACACCCAGCGTTCGCCCAGACACTCCTCCGTTTCTCCAGCCACTCCTGCGTTTTTTCCGGAAACGGTAGCGTTTTCAACCACACGCCCATAAAACGCCGTGTTTCCGCCCAGTAACACCCATTTCCTGTCAATCACATTACGATCGCCGGAGCGACGAAAAAGCCGTGAGTAAAAATACTATCTTCATTGTTAAATTACTTGGCGCAGTCGCAGTGCGAATATTGCGCATGCGTACTAAGCGGATTTTCATTGCGATGCGATGAAAAATACCGAGCGAACAACTCGGAATGAGGGCCCTTATTCTCATGGTAGCCGCATACAGGGTCAACAAACTCTACGTCAAACACTAAAGTTTTCTTTAACAGGATTATTCTATAGAAGTCTCAATTATTTTCCTAATGTGTAACAAGTACCGTGGCTTTGGGGGCGATTATATGAAACCTTCGAGAGAGGTAAAGTAAAGAAGCCAGCTTCTGTCATTTTTAGCTATCTAACTGTGCTAGATAAATGATAGCTTGAAGCTGACTAGTTGCTGTGGGCAACTTCTCCACTTTATCTCTGTCTCGAAAAGTTTGAAGCATCTACTCTGTGAGAGGATATATTCAGGAACCAGCGTTTCAGGTGAAGACAAAAGCGCTTTCTCTAGGGAGTGACACCTTCTCCTCACTTACCCTCAGGACCAGCAGCTGCCTCCTCCCCTCATCTCACCGTTTTGTACTTTGCATCAGAAGTTCCTTCCACTTGAGTGCAATTATTGCAGCTTGATGTTGGGTTCATGGCATCTCCCATGTTGACTCCTGGTGATGTGAACCCAATCCGCCACCAGCAAGCTAAAATATAGACACGGGTGGAGGCCCAGTGCGAGGAGGTGAGAAGAATAGATTGTATAGAGTACATGCATTGTATGTTATCCCTTCCAAACTCAGATATAAAGGGGGGTAAGTCCATTAAATTAATTGAAGACATGCAGTTTTTTTTTTTAATTTAGCTGTTTCTTTGTTTTACAGACCTCTCATCTTTATTAGAGGGATCACTAAGGAGGCAAAATTACCACTCCAGGGGTTTAAAATTGTATTTAATTGATTACTGTAGCCTGTGTGTGTGTATCCCCAGCTGAATCCATGCATTGATTAGTCTAAGGCTGGTTTTTACTATAGCGGGGGCATTTCCCTCTTGGACCTGAGTCGGACGCATGTCTCATTGCCATACACCCCCTGACATATGTCATTGCTATCTGCCCCCTGCCATATATTATTGCCATCCACCACCTGCCATGTCATCCACCCCTGCCATGTGTCATTGCCATCCATCCCCTGCCATGTGTCATTGCCATTCATCCCCTGCCATGTGTCATTGCCATCCTCCCCCTGCCATGTGTCATTGCCATCCTCATCCTCCCCCTGCCATGTGTCATTGCCATCCATCCCCTGCCATGTGTCATTGCCATCCTCCTCCTGCCATGTGTCATTGCCATCCACCCCTGCCATGTGTCATTGCCATCCACCCCCTGCCATCTGTCATTGACATCTCTCCCCTGCCATGTGTCATTGCCATCCGTCCCCTGTCATGTGTCATTGCCATCCTCCCCCTGCCATGTGTCATTGC